>NC_139221.1:193800299-193905299 GCF_055691185.1 Crinia signifera
AAATAGAACTATACAAATAATTAGCAGAGACAAGTGAATATAAGTATTTATTGACACCAAAAAGGAACCGCACATACAAAAAACCTCCGCCGATGTTATGATACAGCACCCGATATTCCTGGGAGGTCCCCCTGCCCAGTACTAATCAGGCCCATCACTGCTTAGCTTCCAAGTTCGGATGTAATTGGGCGTCCCAGTGAGGTATGGCTGTATAGTTGTTTGGTTGGAGATCAATGCATGTAACCAGTTTTTCCTCTAGGGTGTCGATGGTGACCTAATATGTCGGCATTATACGTTTGAAAGGAAGAGGTCTATGGATGGAATTATCATAGTTGTGCTGTCGCTGGAATTCTCAGATGGTGACCCATTCTGGTACTACTCAGCGGTGATTGTGTAGTGAACTACTGACCGCTGGAGATATTCCTCTTTTTGTCTCTCAAATGAAGGGTGCTATCTCATAGCTCTCATTGAAGCCTTCTGGGTGTAGCGTATTCAGCTCAAAGATCCAATACATCTCTCGACGTGAGAGAAGGTTCGATAGATCACCCCCTCTCTCTCCAAGGGTAACGAGTTCAATGCCTCTAAAAGTCAATTTTTCGGGGTCCGAGTTATGGTGAGTGCTGAAGTGTTGGGAGACCGCATGTGTTTGTACTTTATTCTTAATGTTCCTTACATGTTCTTGTATCCGGATTTTCAGTGCTCTTTTGGTTTTACCTACGTAACGTAGTTCGCATGGACATTCCAACATGTAAATTACTGATGTTGTATTGCAGTTGATGAAGCTTTTAGTCTTGAATTCTTTGGATTTGTCTTTATTGAAAAAATTCTTTCTGCTGGGGTGAAGATACTTGCAGATGATGCAGTGGCCACATTTGTAACTGCCAGTGCATTTTGGTAGGCCACTGGGTTTGGATGATTCATCTCTGAGCATGCTGGGGGCTAGGAGGTCCTTCAGGTTTTTTTGTTTCCGGTATACAATCTGTGGTTTAATGGGTAATGAGTCTTTGAGTATGGGATCCATCTGTAGAATGTTCCAATGTTTATTGAGTGCTTCCTTAATGATTCCTTCATGATGGTTGTAAGTTGTGATAAATTTGACATCTGGTTCTCTGTTCACTTTGGGTTTGTATTCCAGTAGTTTTTTCCTGTCCAAAGCCATTGCTCTTTTGTTGGCCCTCTCCAATACATGAGTTGGGTATTTCTTCTCCCTGAATCTGTCTGTGATCGCTTCCAGTTGTGCGTCTCTATCCTCTTCCTTCTTGCAGTTGCGGGTTATCCTGTGGTATTGGGAGTATGGAATGTTGTCCTTCCATTTCAATAAGTGTCCGCTCTCATAATGTACATAGCTGTTGGTATCTACCTTCTTCACAAAGTTCCTTGTTACCACAGTATTACCTGTGCCCATCAGTACCAAGTCCAGAAATTCAATCTCTTTGTCACTTATGTTTGATGTGAAAGCTAGGTTTAAGTCGTTTTCTCCAATATATTTTAAAAATTCATAAAATCTCTGTTCAGAACCATCCCAAACTATTAAAATGTCATCTATATATCTTTTGAAAAACATGATGTTTTGTTTGTACGGGTGGTTATTATGAATGTACCTTCTCTCCCAATATCCCATCAACAAGTTTGCAAAACTTGGGGCAAATATTGTGCCCATTGCAGTTCCACAAATCTGCAAATAAAAACGGTTTAAAAATTTAAAATAATTATGTTTCAGGATAAAATTCATGACGTCACAAATGAACTTCCTATGTGCTGTTGATAGTGAAGAATCTTCTTCGAGGAATTCATTGCATGCTTCAATGCCCAGATGATGCTGGATACAGGTGTAAAGGGATTGCACGTCTATCGTTGCCCACATGTATCCCTCCTTCCAAGTGAAATCCTCCATGAGGTTCAGAACTGAAGTCGTATCTTTCAGGTAGGATGGCAAATTGTTCACGTGTGGTCGTAAAAAGATGTCCGCATATTCTGATAGATGGGATGTCAATGAATCAATCCCTGCCACAATAGGTCTTCCTGGTGGGTTGACAATCGATTTGTGTACTTTTGGGAGAAAGTAAAATACTGGAGTAGTAGGATTCATGTGTAGGAGATACTGGAATTCTTCTTTAGTGAGAATATTCTCCCTTAAACCTTGTAATAGTAAGGGTCTTAGTTCTTCAATGTAGTTGTCCTTTGGGTCTTTCTGGAGTTGTACATATGATACGGTGTCACTCAGAAGTCGTTCGGCTTCCCTTACGTATGCTATTCTGTCCATGATTACAATGCCCCCCCCCTTATCTGCTGCTTTGATGACGATACTCTCATCTTTTTGGAGTGTCTCAAGAGCCTCTTTCTCTTTCTTTGTAAGGTTTTTACCAATAGGTTGAAGTTCATTATTTCCACAGAGTTCCTGTTTAACCAGTTCGTAGAAAGTTCCGATGTACTGACCCTTGGATTCAATCGGATAAAACTTAGATTTGTTTCTTAAACCAGATCTGGAAATATTGGTGGGGTGGTCAGATGAATCTTCTTCTTTCCTTAGAAAGTGTCGTTTCAGAGTAAGATGTCTGACGAATTTGTTGAGGTCTATGAAGGTGTCGAATTTATTGAGGGCTTTTGTGGGTGCAAAGGATAAACCTTTGCTTAGAAGTGAGAGCTCCGGTTCAGTGAGTTGACGTTGTGACAGGTTGAAGACACCATGGTTGGTAATAGGTTTTATTGGAGGTTCCGTCTCTTCTGTGAGTTTTGGTTTCCTCCCTCCTCTGCACCCTCGTCTTCTTCCAGTTGTCTTTTTAGGGGGGATGCGTGTGTTGCTTTCTCTGTAACTCTCTGTGTTAGTTTTTCTTTCATTTTGGTGCTGGGACCCGGGGATAAAAAATTCTTATTAGATGCTTCATTAACGGTAGTAGATCTATTCCCAGGTGGGTTATTGGTGTACACAGGATGGGTTCTTCTTTTCTCCCAGCTCAGGTTCCAGACTTCCTTTCTCATGGTTTCTGGATGTTTCCTGTAAGGCGGTTGTGAAATGAGAGGTTGTCTGGTGTTTCTGGACCATTTCTTGATTCTGTCATTCTCATAGTCATTCTTGTCCCTTAAAAACTTCTTCTCCTTATTGTTCTTAACTTCACTTTCTGCTCGTTCTATTTTAAGGTTCAGGACCTTTTCATTGATCCTGAAGTCCTCTTTTTCCTTGTGTATCTGCATCTTGGATTCATTCTCTTTAATTTCTGATTCTAGGGTAGTTAAGACTCTCTTCTTCTCCTTGATGAGAAGTTGCATGAGTTTGATGGAGCATTCATGTAGGCTCTGATCCCATTCTTTCAAAAATTCTGTATTGTCTGTCCCAAACGTGGGTGATTTTAGCAGTCTGAGTCCTCTTGGGACTCTGTTGACTGAGATGTAATGTTCAAGTCCTTTAATGTCCCACCAGGTTCTTAACTCTTTGGTGAGTAGTTTCTCCGTGTGCCAGAATATATCATCCAGAGTTTTGTCTGGTGTGGGTGTCGGTTGTGGTATTTTCTCTTCTGTAAAAATTTTCTTGAATGCGTCATTCCTGTTTCTGATTCTTTCATTCCCCCGGAACATATTGGTGTTCAGGGAAAGTGGTGTTACCCCTAGGCTGCTCACTTCACCAGACACCAAAGGTTATTATGTGGAAAGGTTAGAATTTGGTGAGATGTGCGCCAGGAGGGTATAAACAGGTAGTTTGTCCAGGAGCGTAATCCCATATAGTGCACTCCCCTAATATTATGGTTGGGGCGTCAGCTAAGTCCAGGAGCGGTGGTGTGCCACTCAGGGGGTGATTAGTAGAGAAAGTTTTTGTTTTGGACTTTGGATAGCGACTACTGTGCACGTATTTCACATGGGACAATGTTTAAAGATAAGTAATTTATTTAAACACAGAAGAGAAAAATATAAAAATACATATATATACACACAATGTAGTAAAAAATGTATCAGATTTAAACCAAAGTGACCGAATAAAATAAGGCGGTGGGGGTAGATAAAATGGATAATAAAATGACAATATGTATTAATAAAAGAATGGGATGGCGATGGTGTTAATTTAATAAACTGACTGTACTATAAGAACACAGCAAGTGTATTAGATATCTATAATGAAAAAGTGTCAATGTGCCACCTGGTAAGTATGCAAAGCCAAGTGCATCAAAATACACAAAGAAAAGGTGTTTAAACAGGTAGTATAAAGGAGGGTATAAACAGGTAGTTTGTCCAGGAGCGTAATCCCATATAGTGCACTCCCCTAATATTATGGTTGGGGCGTCAGCTAAGTCCAGGAGCGGTGGTGTGCCACTCAGGGGGTGATTAGTAGAGAAAGTTTTTGTTTTGGACTTTGGATAGCGACTACTGTGCACGTATTTCACATGGGACAATGTTTAAAGATAAGTAATTTATTTAAACACAGAAGAGAAAAATATAAAAATACATATATATACACACAATGTAGTAAAAAATGTATCAGATTTAAACCAAAGTGACCGAATAAAATAAGGCGGTGGGGGTAGATAAAATGGATAATAAAATGACAATATGTATTAATAAAAGAATGGGATGGCGATGGTGTTAATTTAATAAACTGACTGTACTATAAGAACACAGCAAGTGTATTAGATATCTATAATGAAAAAGTGTCAATGTGCCACCTGGTAAGTATGCAAAGCCAAGTGCATCAAAATACACAAAGAAAAGGAAAAAAAAAAAAAAAAAAAATAAATAAATAAAAATATATATATAAATGAACTGCTATTAGAAGCTGCTACCACGAAATATTTGTAGTTTAGAAATATAGGTTAGCTTAACTTGTTAGCAGTGTAGTGAGGAGCAGGAGTCAGAAGTATCCCAACATGTTTCGTCCAACAGGACTTCGTCAGGGGTAAGGGACAGAATGACTGAGGCTGTATTTATAGCAGGGATAGGGTCTGAGGTGCCGCCCCCCTCGTTAACACTGCTTAATTAGACAAAAAATACCGTTTGAAAAAAACATGATATAGGACTATGTGATAGATGCTTGGGTTAGTACCACCAATCCTAATAATAACAAGTTCAAAAACGAGTGTTGGAAAGTATAAAACAAGCTGAAGGGGGTTTGGAGTGTGTCAGCTCCGTTTGCAGGGAGCGTGACATCACATCCGCCCCACTTCCGCCCCACATCCGGCGTCCGTGTGGCTTTACCGCGCATGTGCGCCTGTTTGTTGAGGTCTCTCAGTCTGATAGCTACGGAGCTACGTGCGCATGCGCGCCCCGTCTGTGGTTGTCCTTGTCTGTGCGGGTACGCTGCGTCTCTGACACTCTGTGTTACTCTGGAGACTTCACTGTGAGATGTTCCCATATGTTAGTACTGCGGGGGTTTCCATGGTGATCGCATAGTGTCACCAGTCCTTGTTGAATGCCCTGGTGTTCACAGTCGTTTTATTCCATATTCTGAGACATATTCTGAGTATGGTGGATTCAGTTATTCTGTAAGTGATTCTCAGATTGTATGAGAACCAGAAATTGGCAAAAATGAAGAAAAATTAATATTTTACAGATGCACAGTCAATATTAAACGTTATAATATGAAGTTTAACCACTACTAGTAGGAAAGCCCATAAATGAATAAATAAATAAATAAAATAAATAAACCTGTAGAAATATGTGTAATATGAAAGTTAATTAATATTTATACTCAAAAGGGCATATGAAAATGGATACATAATTGAAGGCATGTCCGAAAAAATAGAACTATACAAATAATTAGCAGAGACAAGTGAATATAAGTATTTATTGACACCAAAAAGGAACCGCACATACAAAAAACCTCCGCCGATGTTATGATACAGCACCCGATATTCCTGGGAGGTCCCCCTGCCCAGTACTAATCAGGCCCATCACTGCTTAGCTTCCAAGTTCGGATGTAATTGGGCGTCCCAGTGAGGTATGGCTGTATAGTTGTTTGGTTGGAGATCAATGCATGTAACCAGTTTTTCCTCTATGGTGTCGATGGTGACCTAATATGTCGGCATTATACGTTTGAAAGGAAGAGGTCTATGGATGGAATTATCATAGTTGTGCTGTCGCTGGAATTCTCAGATGGTGACCCATTCTGGTACTACTCAGCGGTGATTGTGTAGTGAACTACTGACCGCTGGAGATATTCCTCTTTTTGTCTCTCAAATGAAGGGTGCTATCTCATAGCTCTCATTGAAGCCTTCTGGGTGTAGCGTATTCAGCTCAAAGATCCAATACATCTCTCGACGTGAGAGAAGGTTCGATAGATCACCCCCTCTCTCTCCAAGGGTAACAAGTTCAATGCCTCTAAAAGTCAATTTTTCGGGGTCCGAGTTATGGTGAGTGCTGAAGTGTTGGGAGACCGCATGTGTTTGTACTTTATTCTTAATGTTCCTTACATGTTCTTGTATCCGGATTTTCAGTGCTCTTTTGGTTTTACCTACGTAACGTAGTTCGCATGGACATTCCAACATGTAAATTACTGATGTTGTATTGCAGTTGATGAAGCTTTTAGTCTTGAATTCTTTGGATTTGTCTTTATTGAAAAAATTCTTTCTGCTGGGGTGAAGATACTTGCAGATGATGCAGTGGCCACATTTGTAACTGCCAGTGCATTTTGGTAGGCCACTGGGTTTGGATGATTCATCTCTGAGCATGCTGGGGGCTAGGAGGTCCTTCAGGTTTTTTTGTTTCCGGTATACAATCTGTGGTTTAATGGGTAATGAGTCTTTGAGTATGGGATCCATCTGTAGAATGTTCCAATGTTTATTGAGTGCTTCCTTAATGATTCCTTCATGATGGTTGTAAGTTGTGATAAATTTGACATCTGGTTCTCTGTTCACTTTGGGTTTGTATTCCAGTAGTTTTTTCCTGTCCAAAGCCATTGCTCTTTTGTTGGCCCTCTCCAATACATGAGTTGGGTATTTCTTCTCCCTGAATCTGTCTGTGATCGCTTCCAGTTGTGCGTCTCTATCCTCTTCCTTCTTGCAGTTGCGGGTTATCCTGTGGTATTGGGAGTATGGAATGTTGTCCTTCCATTTCAATAAGTGTCCGCTCTCATAATGTACATAGCTGTTGGTATCTACCTTCTTCACAAAGTTCCTTGTTACCACAGTATTACCTGTGCCCATCAGTACCAAGTCCAGAAATTCAATCTCTTTGTCACTTATGTTTGATGTGAAAGCTAGGTTTAAGTCGTTTTCTCCAATATATTTTAAAAATTCATAAAATCTCTGTTCAGAACCATCCCAAACTATTAAAATGTCATCTATATATCTTTTGAAAAACATGATGTTTTGTTTGTACGGGTGGTTATTATGAATGTACCTTCTCTCCCAATATCCCATCAACAAGTTTGCAAAACTTGGGGCAAATATTGTGCCCATTGCAGTTCCACAAATCTGCAAATAAAAACGGTTTAAAAATTTAAAATAATTATGTTTCAGGATAAAATTCATGACGTCACAAATGAACTTCCTATGTGCTGTTGATAGTGAAGAATCTTCACTGCAAGTATCTTCACCCCAGCAGAAAGAATTTTTTCAATAAAGACAAATCCAAAGAATTCAAGACTAAAAGCTTCATCAACTGCAATACAACATCAGTAATTTACATGTTGGAATGTCCATGCGAACTACGTTACGTAGGTAAAACCAAAAGAGCACTGAAAATCCGGATACAAGAACATGTAAGGAACATTAAGAATAAAGTACAAACACATGCGGTCTCCCAACACTTCAGCACTCACCATAACTCGGACCCCGAAAAATTGACTTTTAGAGGCATTGAACTCGTTACCCTTGGAGAGAGAGGGGGTGATCTATCGAACCTTCTCTCACGTCGAGAGATGTATTGGATCTTTGAGCTGAATACGCTACACCCAGAAGGCTTCAATGAGAGCTATGAGATAGCACCCTTCATTTGAGAGACAAAAAGAGGAATATCTCCAGCGGTCAGTAGTTCACTACACAATCACCGCTGAGTAGTACCAGAATGGGTCACCATCTGAGAATTCCAGCGACAGCACAACTATGATAATTCCATCCATAGACCTCTTCCTTTCAAACGTATAATGCCGACATATTAGGTCACCATCGACACCATAGAGGAAAAACTGGTTACATGCATTGATCTCCAACCAAACAACTATACAGCCATACCTCACTGGGACGCCCAATTACATCCGAACTTGGAAGCTAAGCAGTGATGGGCCTGATTAGTACTGGGCAGGGGGACCTCCCAGGAATATCGGGTGCTGTATCATAACATCGGCGGAGGTTTTTTGTATGTGCGGTTCCTTTTTGGTGTCAATAAATACTTATATTCACTTGTCTCTGCTAATTATTTGTATAGTTCTATTTTTTCGGACATGCCTTCAATTATGTATCCATTTTCATATGCCCTTTTGAGTATAAATATTAATTAACTTTCATATTACACATATTTCTACAGGTTTATTTATTTTATTTATTTATTTATTCATTTATGGGCTTTCCTACTAGTAGTGGTTAAACTTCATATTATAACGTTTAATATTGACTGTGCATCTGTAAAATATTAATTTTTCTTCATTTTTGCCAATTTCTGGTTCTCATACAATCTGAGAATCACTTACAGAATAACTGAATCCACCATACTCAGAATATGTCTCAGAATATGGAATAAAACGACTGTGAACACCAGGGCATTCAACAAGGACTGGTGACACTATGCGATCACCATGGAAACCCCCGCAGTACTAACATATGGGAACATCTCACAGTGAAGTCTCCAGAGTAACACAGAGTGTCAGAGACGCAGCGTACCCGCACAGACAAGGACAACCACAGACGGGGCGCGCATGCGCACGTAGCTCCGTAGCTATCAGACTGAGAGACCTCAACAAACAGGCGCACATGCGCGGTAAAGCCACACGGACGCCGGATGTGGGGCGGAAGTGGGGCGGATGTGATGTCACGCTCCCTGCAAACGGAGCTGACACACTCCAAACCCCCTTCAGCTTGTTTTATACTTTCCAACACTCGTTTTTGAACTTGTTATTATTAGGATTGGTGGTACTAACCCAAGCATCTATCACATAGTCCTATATCATGTTTTTTTCAAACGGTATTTTTTGTCTAATTAAGCAGTGTTAACGAGGGGGGCGGCACCTCAGACCCTATCCCTGCTATAAATACAGCCTCAGTCATTCTGTCCCTTACCCCTGACGAAGTCCTGTTGGACGAAACATGTTGGGATACTTCTGACTCCTGCTCCTCACTACACTGCTAACAAGTTAAGCTAACCTATATTTCTAAACTACAAATATTTCGTGGTAGCAGCTTCTAATAGCAGTTCATTTATATATATATTTTTATTTATTTATTTATTTATTTTTTTTTTTTTTTTCCTTTTCTTTGTGTATTTTGATGCACTTGGCTTTGCATACTTACCAGGTGGCACATTGACACTTTTTCATTATAGATATCTAATACACTTGCTGTGTTCTTATAGTACAGTCAGTTTATTAAATTAACACCATCGCCATCCCATTCTTTTATTAATACATATTGTCATTTTATTATCCATTTTATCTACCCCCACCGCCTTATTTTATTCGGTCACTTTGGTTTAAATCTGATACATTTTTTACTACATTGTGTGTATATATATGTATTTTTATATTTTTCTCTTCTGTGTTTAAATAAATTACTTATCTTTAAACATTGTCCCATGTGAAATACGTGCACAGTAGTCGCTATCCAAAGTCCAAAACAAAAACTTTCTCTACTAATCACCCCCTGAGTGGCACACCACCGCTCCTGGACTTAGCTGACGCCCCAACCATAATATTAGGGGAGTGCACTATATGGGATTACGCTCCTGGACAAACTACCTGTTTATACCCTCCTGGCGCACATCTCACCAAATTCTAACCTTTCCACATAATAACCTTTGGTGTCTGGTGAAGTGAGCAGCCTAGGGGTAACACCACTTTCCCTGAACACCAATATGTTCCGGGGGAATGAAAGAATCAGAAACAGGAATGACGCATTCAAGAAAATTTTTACAGAAGAGAAAATACCACAACCGACACCCACACCAGACAAAACTCTGGATGATATGTTCTGGCACACGGAGAAACTACTCACCAAAGAGTTAAGAACCTGGTGGGACATTAAAGGACTTGAACATTACATCTCAGTCAACAGAGTCCCAAGAGGACTCAGACTGCTAAAATCACCCACGTTTGGGACAGACAATACAGAATTTTTGAAAGAATGGGATCAGAGCCTACATGAATGCTCCATCAAACTCATGCAACTTCTCATCAAGGAGAAGAAGAGAGTCTTAACTACCCTAGAATCAGAAATTAAAGAGAATGAATCCAAGATGCAGATACACAAGGAAAAAGAGGACTTCAGGATCAATGAAAAGGTCCTGAACCTTAAAATAGAACGAGCAGAAAGTGAAGTTAAGAACAATAAGGAGAAGAAGTTTTTAAGGGACAAGAATGACTATGAGAATGACAGAATCAAGAAATGGTCCAGAAACACCAGACAACCTCTCATTTCACAACCGCCTTACAGGAAACATCCAGAAACCATGAGAAAGGAAGTCTGGAACCTGAGCTGGGAGAAAAGAAGAACCCATCCTGTGTACACCAATAACCCACCTGGGAATAGATCTACTACCGTTAATGAAGCATCTAATAAGAATTTTTTATCCCCGGGTCCCAGCACCAAAATGAAAGAAAAACTAACACAGAGAGTTACAGAGAAAGCAACACACGCATCCCCCCTAAAAAGACAACTGGAAGAAGACGAGGGTGCAGAGGAGGGAGGAAACCAAAACTCACAGAAGAGACGGAACCTCCAATAAAACCTATTACCAACCATGGTGTCTTCAACCTGTCACAACGTCAACTCACTGAACCGGAGCTCTCACTTCTAAGCAAAGGTTTATCCTTTGCACCCACAAAAGCCCTCAATAAATTCGACACCTTCATAGACCTCAACAAATTCGTCAGACATCTTACTCTGAAACGACACTTTCTAAGGAAAGAAGAAGATTCATCTGACCACCCCACCAATATTTCCAGATCTGGTTTAAGAAACAAATCTAAGTTTTATCCGATTGAATCCAAGGGTCAGTACATCGGAACTTTCTACGAACTGGTTAAACAGGAACTCTGTGGAAATAATGAACTTCAACCTATTGGTAAAAACCTTACAAAGAAAGAGAAAGAGGCTCTTGAGACACTCCAAAAAGATGAGAGTATCGTCATCAAAGCAGCAGATAAGGGGGGGGGCATTGTAATCATGGACAGAATAGCATACGTAAGGGAAGCCGAACGACTTCTGAGTGACACCGTATCATATGTACAACTCCAGAAAGACCCAAAGGACAACTACATTGAAGAACTAAGACCCTTACTATTACAAGGTTTAAGGGAGAATATTCTCACTAAAGAAGAATTCCAGTATCTCCTACACATGAATCCTACTACTCCAGTATTTTACTTTCTCCCAAAAGTACACAAATCGATGGACAACCCACCAGGAAGACCTATTGTGGCAGGGATTGATTCATTGACATCCCATCTATCAGAATATGCGGACATCTTTTTACGACCACACGTGAACAATTTGCCATCCTACCTGAAAGATACGACTTCAGTTCTGAACCTCATGGAGGATTTCACTTGGAAGGAGGGATACATGTGGGCAACGATAGACGTGCAATCCCTTTACACCTGTATCCAGCATCATCTGGGCATTGAAGCATGCAATGAATTCCTCGAAGAAGATTCTTCACTATCAACAGCACATAGGAAGTTCATTTGTGACGTCATGAATTTTATCCTGAAACATAATTATTTTAAATTTTTAAACCGTTTTTATTTGCAGATTTGTGGAACTGCAATGGGCACAATATTTGCCCCAAGTTTTGCAAACTTGTTGATGGGATATTGGGAGAGAAGGTACATTCATAATAACCACCCGTACAAACAAAACATCATGTTTTTCAAAAGATATATAGATGACATTTTAATAGTTTGGGATGGTTCTGAACAGAGATTTTATGAATTTTTAAAATATATTGGAGAAAACGACTTAAACCTAGCTTTCACATCAAACATAAGTGACAAAGAGATTGAATTTCTGGACTTGGTACTGATGGGCACAGGTAATACTGTGGTAACAAGGAACTTTGTGAAGAAGGTAGATACCAACAGCTATGTACATTATGAGAGCGGACACTTATTGAAATGGAAGGACAACATTCCATACTCCCAATACCACAGGATAACCCGCAACTGCAAGAAGGAAGAGGATAGAGACGCACAACTGGAAGCGATCACAGACAGATTCAGGGAGAAGAAATACCCAACTCATGTATTGGAGAGGGCCAACAAAAGAGCAATGGCTTTGGACAGGAAAAAACTACTGGAATACAAACCCAAAGTGAACAGAGAACCAGATGTCAAATTTATCACAACTTACAACCATCATGAAGGAATCATTAAGGAAGCACTCAATAAACATTGGAACATTCTACAGATGGATCCCATACTCAAAGACTCATTACCCATTAAACCACAGATTGTATACCGGAAACAAAAAAACCTGAAGGACCTCCTAGCCCCCAGCATGCTCAGAGATGAATCATCCAAACCCAGTGGCCTACCAAAATGCACTGGCAGTTACAAATGTGGCCACTGCATCATCTGCAAGTATCTTCACCCCAGCAGAAAGAATTTTTTCAATAAAGACAAATCCAAAGAATTCAAGACTAAAAGCTTCATCAACTGCAATACAACATCAGTAATTTACATGTTGGAATGTCCATGCGAACTACGTTACGTAGGTAAAACCAAAAGAGCACTGAAAATCCGGATACAAGAACATGTAAGGAACATTAAGAATAAAGTACAAACACATGCGGTCTCCCAACACTTCAGCACTCACCATAACTCGGACCCCGAAAAATTGACTTTTAGAGGCATTGAACTCGTTACCCTTGGAGAGAGAGGGGGTGATCTATCGAACCTTCTCTCACGTCGAGAGATGTATTGGATCTTTGAGCTGAATACGCTACACCCAGAAGGCTTCAATGAGAGCTATGAGATAGCACCCTTCATTTGAGAGACAAAAAGAGGAATATCTCCAGCGGTCAGTAGTTCACTACACAATCACCGCTGAGTAGTACCAGAATGGGTCACCATCTGAGAATTCCAGCGACAGCACAACTATGATAATTCCATCCATAGACCTCTTCCTTTCAAACGTATAATGCCGACATATTAGGTCACCATCGACACCATAGAGGAAAAACTGGTTACATGCATTGATCTCCAACCAAACAACTATACAGCCATACCTCACTGGGACGCCCAATTACATCCGAACTTGGAAGCTAAGCAGTGATGGGCCTGATTAGTACTGGGCAGGGGGACCTCCCAGGAATATCGGGTGCTGTATCATAACATCGGCGGAGGTTTTTTGTATGTGCGGTTCCTTTTTGGTGTCAATAAATACTTATATTCACTTGTCTCTGCTAATTATTTGTATAGTTCTATTTTTTCGGACATGCCTTCAATTATGTATCCATTTTCATATGCCCTTTTGAGTATAAATATTAATTAACTTTCATATTACACATATTTCTACAGGTTTATTTATTTTATTTATTTATTTATTCATTTATGGGCTTTCCTACTAGTAGTGGTTAAACTTCATATTATAACGTTTAATATTGACTGTGCATCTGTAAAATATTAATTTTTCTTCATTTTTGCCAATTTCTGGTTCTCATACAATCTGAGAATCACTTACAGAATAACTGAATCCACCATACTCAGAATATGTCTCAGAATATGGAATAAAACGACTGTGAACACCAGGGCATTCAACAAGGACTGGTGACACTATGCGATCACCATGGAAACCCCCGCAGTACTAACATATGGGAACATCTCACAGTGAAGTCTCCAGAGTAACACAGAGTGTCAGAGACGCAGCGTACCCGCACAGACAAGGACAACCACAGACGGGGCGCGCATGCGCACGTAGCTCCGTAGCTATCAGACTGAGAGACCTCAACAAACAGGCGCACATGCGCGGTAAAGCCACACGGACGCCGGATGTGGGGCGGAAGTGGGGCGGATGTGATGTCACGCTCCCTGCAAACGGAGCTGACACACTCCAAACCCCCTTCAGCTTGTTTTATACTTTCCAACACTCGTTTTTGAACTTGTTATTATTAGGATTGGTGGTACTAACCCAAGCATCTATCACATAGTCCTATATCATGTTTTTTTCAAACGGTATTTTTTGTCTAATTAAGCAGTGTTAACGAGGGGGGCGGCACCTCAGACCCTATCCCTGCTATAAATACAGCCTCAGTCATTCTGTCCCTTACCCCTGACGAAGTCCTGTTGGACGAAACATGTTGGGATACTTCTGACTCCTGCTCCTCACTACACTGCTAACAAGTTAAGCTAACCTATATTTCTAAACTACAAATATTTCGTGGTAGCAGCTTCTAATAGCAGTTCATTTATATATATATTTTTATTTATTTATTTATTTTTTTTTTTTTTTTTTTTTTCCTTTTCTTTGTGTATTTTGATGCACTTGGCTTTGCATACTTACCAGGTGGCACATTGACACTTTTTCATTATAGATATCTAATACACTTGCTGTGTTCTTATAGTACAGTCAGTTTATTAAATTAACACCATCGCCATCCCATTCTTTTATTAATACATATTGTCATTTTATTATCCATTTTATCTACCCCCACCGCCTTATTTTATTCGGTCACTTTGGTTTAAATCTGATACATTTTTTACTACATTGTGTGTATATATATGTATTTTTATATTTTTCTCTTCTGTGTTTAAATAAATTACTTATCTTTAAACATTGTCCCATGTGAAATACGTGCACAGTAGTCGCTATCCAAAGTCCAAAACAAAAACTTTCTCTATATATTATATATATATGAAGCAATAAACCACGGCACTCAGGACTTCAGCAATAAGACAACATACAGCCAATAGTGGGTTGACGTTTCAGCCTTTAATCAGGCTTTTTTCAAAACAGCTTATATGTAAGCAAACCGAGTGCCATGGTTTATTGCTTCATGTATATTGGTACAGCGTTGCTGGACACTACCAATGGCACAGGGCCCACAAACAGTCAAGACCTGAGTTCTGGCTGACCGCTCTATTATATATATATATATATATATATATATATATATATATATATATATATATATATATATATATATAAATCCAGGAGATCCACTTGTAGAAGCAGAGCACTCGCCACAATCACAAATCAGCCTTGTGATAAAAGCAAAGAAGTTTTTAATCCAAACGAGTCAACATCGTTATTAGCAACTGAGAAGTATATAAGCCCCGACGTTTCGGTCCCAACATGGACCTTTATCAAGGAGCCTAGAATATACAGACAATACATCAGATATTTACATGGACTGCATATCTAGCTGAAAATGAAGAACATGCAGAAATACATGAAAGTAAAGCATAGTTACGTTTTTCAAATAGAAGTCACATAATCAACGGAGCAGGAACAGCCTGGGTACAGACAGGGTCAGCCAGCTGATCTGACTGCCCTCTGGTCCGGCTATTTATACCTTAAGTTAAGGGGATGCAGCTGCGCAGCGCCACAGACCGGAGTCAGTGTAGCGCTATAGGACTTCCGGTATCACCGGAAGTGCGTCGGCCGGAAGAGGCCTGTGGAGCGCAAGGCTGGAACGCACACGCTTCCGGGTTTCCCGGAGCTGTGCGCAATATAGGAGATATAAACTGTTCAGAAGCACGGAAACATTTTTAAATCACACTGACGGCAGTCCTAGCATATAAGTAGCGGGGTAAATAGGATAATCTAGCCGTGCATATGTTGTAATTAACAAGGTATTAGCCGGGTCATTTTAACTATAGAGACCAGTGTGCAGGGACGGGTAGGGAAGAGGTGTAGGGACCGCTGAGTGCATCATATTAAGACCTGGAGGGGCGGAGCTGCGCACTCCTAGGTGGAGAGTGATGGACCCATAGTGACAGCTAGGGATGCTACGTGCCCACTATTGTGTCATTGGGCTGTGGTAAAGTTCCCATGGTGGAATTTAGGGGGAGTGATAACCTGATACCAGAGGTGCATAGGTTGGGGTATTAATGTTAAATAGGGAGGAGTGTTGTAGGAGTGAAGTGGATGATATGGGGTTGAGGTAGAGGATAAAGGCAAAGAGAGATACAACAAGGGGGGGGGGGGAGAAGAAGAAAAAGGGGGGGGGGGGAAAGGGAAGGGGGAAGCGGGGGAAGGAAAAAGGGGGGGAAAAAAAGGGGGGGAGGGGGGGGGGGTGGGGGGGTTGGGGAGGGTTGGTGGGGGTGGGTGTTGGTGCGGGTTTTTTTTAGGGTGGGGTTAAGTGGGGAGTGGGGGAGGGGGGTGGGGTGGGGGTGTGTGGGTTTGTTGGGAGATAAAGGGGAGAATGGGAAAAAAAGGGAAAATGGGGAAAACAATGTATGCAGACAAATAAATATGTATAAATACAGAAAAACCTAAAAAACATATATAGAAATAAACTAAACATGTGGAGAACATCCAGACATATTATAGGAGTGCAATAAGAATATGGGTTATCTCAAAAAAATGGAAAGGGGGTTATTTTCATTGAGTCCTTTTGGGGCAAGAGTGTCCAATCTGTAGATCCATCGGCTCTCAAGTTTCTTTAGAGCTAGCCCACGGTCACCACCGCGAGGAGGTGGGGGTACCCAGTCAATGATGCGACAGCGAAGGCTCGAGTTCTGGTGACCTGCCGCTAAGAAGTGGCGAGGAACGGGTAGTTCAGCTTTTTTCGTTTCCAGGGCTGCCCTAATCGAGTTGCGGTGATTAGCCATCCTTTCTCGGAACTTTCTTGAAGTCATCCCGATATAGGCAAGGCCACAAGGGCAGTGGAGAAGGTACACAACATGGTCCATTTGACAGTGCAGGCGATACTTGATCTTGATCTGTCTGCCTGTGTGTGGGTGTGGAAATGTCGGGCCAGGGATGAGGCTATTGCAGGTGGTGCAACCTGCGCAGCGGAAGCAGCCGGGTCGTTTAGAGTAGAGCCAAGTAGTATTTGATTCTATCTGTGGGCTTGTTGTTGGTCTCATGAGTAGTTCCTTTAGGTTAGGACCTTTCTTGTATGCTACCATAGGGGGGCCAAAGTTATGCATTTTCAGGTTTTGGTCAGATGCCAGGATAGGCCAGTGTTTTCTTATGCTTGTCTGTACCTTGGAGGAAGCATGGTCAAATTTATTGACGAAAACCATTCGCTCTGGTTTTGGGGTTTGAGTCTCCAGTCGGGGGTTGTTCATTTTGTTCCTTGCCTTAGTCAGGCAGCGCTTTAGGGTTGTTTCTGAGTATCCCCGCTGTTTAAAACGGTCGGTCATCTCAACCAGTTGAGTTTCCATAGTGGTATTGGACGTGTTGTTACGCATAACTCGCATAAACTGGGAGATTGGAAGATGTTCTTTAAGCGTTGGTGGGTGTTGGCTGGATGTGAGGAGGAGGGTGTTTCTGTCCGTGGCCTTACGATACAGGCTGGTTTGGAGTTCTCCATCCTTGATATGGACCGTGATGTCCAGAAAGTTAATTGAGTCCTTTTCGATGAGGTGTGTGAATTTGATTGGATGGTCCTTAGCATTGAGGTGGTTGACCATTTCAGAGAATTCATCAGGTGAGCCTGCCCAGATCAGAAAGACATCATCTATATATCTTCTATAGAATTTTGCAGCCGCTGGTGTGGGGTCCTTAATAAATGCTCCTTCGACCTAATGTTGCTCGTGGTCGAGGAGGTAGGAGCTGAACTGAAAAAAGTAAAACTGGACATAGACGAATTCAGCACAGCCCATCTGGCCACCATTAAAACCGATAAAAATAGTAACTTTATTGATAAAATTAAAACCCAAATTGAAGCCTATAAACAAGACCTTATCTCTTTCAAACGCAACAAGCTCGCGGTGGTCACATCCGACTACAAAAACCATACCGTCTACAGGTGGTTGGTGGGTGACTCAGGCCCTGCCCGCTCTCAGCGCCCCTTTCGCCAGAGACGGCAAAGAAACCCTTATCAGTTCAACACTGGGTCCTCCACCTCAGCATCAGAAAACGAACAATCAGAATCCCAGTCTGATTTTTTAGACGCAGGCCCCAGCAGCTCCATCAAACCGGGAAAACCCCCAAGAGGAAGGGGAGGCGCCCACACCCCCGCTGCGGTCGTCTCAGGCAAACGGATCCGCA
Source organism: Crinia signifera (assembly GCF_055691185.1). Classification (NCBI taxonomy): domain Eukaryota; kingdom Metazoa; phylum Chordata; class Amphibia; order Anura; family Myobatrachidae; genus Crinia; species Crinia signifera. Next base: position 193,818,593 of record NC_139221.1, read on the forward strand.
AGCAGGTTCAGAACTAGTCTTCAACCTGTCTGATCACGAACTGACACCGGCAATGACATCCCTACTGTCCAAAGGACTTTCCTTTGTACCCACCCACCCCCATGACGGTTTTGATACCACGGTTGATATTTATAAATTTGGACGTAAATTACGGTTACAAGAACAATTTGCTGACAGCAGATCCGAAACCCCCAGATCTAAATTCCATAAACCCTCGACGTTCGACCCCTTATCCACCAACGCCAGTATAAAGACCTTCACGAGACTGGTAGAAAGGGATGCCCAACAGGCACCATCAAAACCCAGGTACGACAACCTCACCAGGACGGAACGAGAGGCATTGAAAGAATTGAAAGGGGACCCCAACCTGGTAATAAGACCGGCTGACAAAGGGGGAGGTGTGGTAGTCCAAAACTGGTCAGACTATCACTCAGAAGTGATCCGACAGTTAGAGGACAGTAATACGTATAAACCTGTACCTCACAACCCCATACCCGAATTTAAACGGGTCGTTGACAAAATCATTCTAAAAGGGCTGACATCCAACTACATCACCAAGGACACATTTGACTACCTGACGGTAGATTACCCAGTATGTCCCATTATATACACCTTGCCGAAAGTCCATAAGTCGCACTCTCACCCTCCCGGGAGGCCCATCATCTCGGCCCGAGGATCTCTACTACAACCGCTGGCTATCTTTGTGGACAACTACCTCCAGCCACTTGTCACCTCGAGTGACACCTACATCAGAGACACATCTGACTTTATCGACCAATTAAAAACGGTCGACATCTCCTCTCAACATGTACTCCTCGCCACAATGGATGTGAACTCCCTTTATACCGTGATCCCACATTCTGACGGCCTCCGTGCCCTAAGGTCCAGACTGGACACACGTCCGATACTAACACCTCCAACCGACTTCCTGACGGAACTGGCCGAAACCATCCTCTACCACAACCACTTCATGTACCAGAAGAAGTACTTCGTACAGGTGTCCGGGACCGCGATGGGGTCGAACCTGGCGCCTTCCTACGCGTGTACCTACATGCTTGACTACGAGCATAGATACATATTACCCCAATACTATGAGAAGATCAAATTCTATAGAAGATATATAGATGATGTCTTTCTGATCTGGGCAGGCTCACCTGATGAATTCTCTGAAATGGTCAACCACCTCAATGCTAAGGACCATCCAATCAAATTCACACACCTCATCGAAAAGGACTCAATTAACTTTCTGGACATCACGGTCCATATCAAGGATGGAGAACTCCAAACCAGCCTGTATCGTAAGGCCACGGACAGAAACACCCTCCTCCTCACATCCAGCCAACACCCACCAACGCTTAAAGAACATCTTCCAATCTCCCAGTTTATGCGAGTTATGCGTAACAACACGTCCAATACCACTATGGAAACTCAACTGGTTGAGATGACCGACCGTTTTAAACAGCGGGGATACTCAGAAACAACCCTAAAGCGCTGCCTGACTAAGGCAAGGAACAAAATGAACAACCCCCGACTGGAGACTCAAACCCCAAAACCAGAGCGAATGGTTTTCGTCAATAAATTTGACCATGCTTCCTCCAAGGTACAGACAAGCATAAGAAAACACTGGCCTATCCTGGCATCTGACCAAAACCTGAAAATGCATAACTTTGGCCCCCCTATGGTAGCATACAAGAAAGGTCCTAACCTAAAGGAACTACTCATGAGACCAACAACAAGCCCACAGATAGAATCAAATACTACTTGGCTCTACTCTAAACGACCCGGCTGCTTCCGCTGCGCAGGTTGCACCACCTGCAATAGCCTCATCCCTGGCCCGACATTTCCACACCCACACACAGGCAGACAGATCAAGATCAAGTATCGCCTGCACTGTCAAATGGACCATGTTGTGTACCTTCTCCACTGCCCTTGTGGCCTTGCCTATATCGGGATGACTTCAAGAAAGTTCCGAGAAAGGATGGCTAATCACCGCAACTCGATTAGGGCAGCCCTGGAAACGAAAAAAGCTGAACTACCCGTTCCTCGCCACTTCTTAGCGGCAGGTCACCAGAACTCGAGCCTTCGCTGTCGCATCATTGACTGGGTACCCCCACCTCCTCGCGGTGGTGACCGTGGGCTAGCTCTAAAGAAACTTGAGAGCCGATGGATCTACAGATTGGACACTCTTGCCCCAAAAGGACTCAATGAAAATAACCCCCTTTCCATTTTTTTGAGATAACCCATATTCTTATTGCACTCCTATAATATGTCTGGATGTTCTCCACATGTTTAGTTTATTCTATATATGTTTTTTAGGTTTTTTCTGTATTTATACATATTTATTTGTCTGCATACATTGTTTTCCCCATTTTCCCTTTTTTTCCCCATTCTCCCCTTTATCTCCCAACAAACCCACACCCCCCCACCCCACCCCCCTCCCCACCCCCCACTTAACACCCCCACCCTAAAAAAAACCCCGCACCAACACCCACCCCACCAACCCCTCCCCAACCCCCCCCCTCCCCCCCTTTTTTTCCCCCCCTTTTTCCTTTCCCCCCCTTCCCCCTTCCCTTTCCCCCCCCCCCCCTTTTCTTCTTCTCCCCCCCCCCCCTTGTTGTATCTCTCTTTGCCTTTATCCTCTACCTCAACCCCATATCATCCACTTCACTCCTACAACACTCCTCCCTATTTAACATTAATACCCCAACCTATGCACCTCTGGTATCAGGTTATCACTCCCCCTAAATTCCACCATGGGAACTTTACCACAGCCCAATGACACAATAGTGGGCACGTAGCATCCCTAGCTGTCACTATGGGTCCATCACTCTCCAACCTAGGAGTGCGCAGCTCCGCCCCTCCAGGTCTTAATATGATGCACTCAGCGGTCCCTACACCTCTTCCCTACCCGTCCCTGCACACTGGTCTCTATAGTTAAAATGACCCGGCTAATACCTTGTTAATTACAACATATGCACGGCTAGATTATCCTATTTACCCCGCTACTTATATGCTAGGACTGCCGTCAGTGTGATTTAAAATGTTTCCGTGCTTCTGAACAGTTTATATCTCCTATATTGCGCACAGCTCCGGGAAACCCGGAAGCGTGTGCGTTCCAGCCTTGCGCTCCACAGGCCTCTTCCGGCCGACGCACTTCCGGTGATACCGGAAGTCCTATAGCGCTACACTGACTCCGGTCTGTGGCGCTGCGCAGCTGCATCCCCTTAACTTAAGGTATAAATAGCCGGACCAGAGGGCAGTCAGATCAGCTGGCTGACCCTGTCTGTACCCAGGCTGTTCCTGCTCCGTTGATTATGTGACTTCTATTTGAAAAACGTAACTATGCTTTACTTTCATGTATTTCTGCATGTTCTTCATTTTCAGCTAGATATGCAGTCCATGTAAATATCTGATGTATTGTCTGTATATTCTAGGCTCCTTGATAAAGGTCCATGTTGGGACCGAAACGTCGGGGCTTATATACTTCTCAGTTGCTAATAACGATGTTGACTCGTTTGGATTAAAAACTTCTTTGCTTTTATCACAAGGCTGATTTGTGATTGTGGCGAGTGCTCTGCTTCTACACCACTGTGTGTGGATCTCCTGGATTTGTATTAAGGGGCATGCGATTGCATGTACCTTTTGCTGGGCACCCCACCGTTGTCTATATTTGGGTGAGAGTGCGGTCTTTCTCTGTTTTCTAGATTATGAGGCTTTGACCTCCTGACCTGACACCCACATTTAAAACCTGGTACATTTAGACCAGGAGTCAGCACCCTGAACTACTGCCCACTACTATACTGACCAGTAGTTTCCCCTCCCCTCCCCCACCTTACTTTGTATACAGTGCTTATATTTGTGTTTAGTTATACCCTCCACGCCTATCCCTGACCAATATGGCCACAGGGGGTTTTTTGGATGACGTTTTACTCTTACAGGCCGAGCATGGCATAGTCTCTTTGACCGATGACGACGCCGACAAAGTCCTATTTGATCTCTCTGACTTTGACTCACTACCCACTGAGTCACCCACCGACCTCTACCAAAGACTCCTAAAGATCAAAAGACGCGAGGTAGACCTGTCACTCCACGGACATTTTCTATCAGAATACTATAGAAAAAAATGTATCCCCAGGGGTTTAGAATCGCCAACGTCCCCACCATCGGCAGACGGAACCCCACATTTTGCAGCCGCTGGTGTGGGGTCCTTAATAAATGCTCCTTCGACCTAATGTTGCTCGTGGTCGAGGAGGTAGGAGCTGAACTGAAAAAAGTAAAACTGGACATAGACGAATTCAGCACAGCCCATCTGGCCACCATTAAAACCGATAAAAATAGTAACTTTATTGATAAAATTAAAACCCAAATTGAAGCCTATAAACAAGACCTTATCTCTTTCAAACGCAACAAGCTCGCGGTGGTCACATCCGACTACAAAAACCATACCGTCTACAGGTGGTTGGTGGGTGACTCAGGCCCTGCCCGCTCTCAGCGCCCCTTTCGCCAGAGACGGCAAAGAAACCCTTATCAGTTCAACACTGGGTCCTCCACCTCAGCATCAGAAAACGAACAATCAGAATCCCAGTCTGATTTTTTAGACGCAGGCCCCAGCAGCTCCATCAAACCGGGGAAAACCCCCAAGAGGAAGGGGAGGCGCCCACACCCCCGCTGCGGTCGTCTCAGGCAAACGGATCCGCAAGCAGGTTCAGAACTAGTCTTCAACCTGTCTGATCACGAACTGACACCGGCAATGACATCCCTACTGTCCAAAGGACTTTCCTTTGTACCCACCCACCCCCATGACGGTTTTGATACCACGGTTGATATTTATAAATTTGGACGTAAATTACGGTTACAAGAACAATTTGCTGACAGCAGATCCGAAACCCCCAGATCTAAATTCCATAAACCCTCGACGTTCGACCCCTTATCCACCAACGCCAGTATAAAGACCTTCACGAGACTGGTAGAAAGGGATGCCCAACAGGCACCATCAAAACCCAGGTACGACAACCTCACCAGGACGGAACGAGAGGCATTGAAAGAATTGAAAGGGGACCCCAACCTGGTAATAAGACCGGCTGACAAAGGGGGAGGTGTGGTAGTCCAAAACTGGTCAGACTATCACTCAGAAGTGATCCGACAGTTAGAGGACAGTAATACGTATAAACCTGTACCTCACAACCCCATACCCGAATTTAAACGGGTCGTTGACAAAATCATTCTAAAAGGGCTGACATCCAACTACATCACCAAGGACACATTTGACTACCTGACGGTAGATTACCCAGTATGTCCCATTATATACACCTTGCCGAAAGTCCATAAGTCGCACTCTCACCCTCCCGGGAGGCCCATCATCTCGGCCCGAGGATCTCTACTACAACCGCTGGCTATCTTTGTGGACAACTACCTCCAGCCACTTGTCACCTCGAGTGACACCTACATCAGAGACACATCTGACTTTATCGACCAATTAAAAACGGTCGACATCTCCTCTCAACATGTACTCCTCGCCACAATGGATGTGAACTCCCTTTATACCGTGATCCCACATTCTGACGGCCTCCGTGCCCTAAGGTCCAGACTGGACACACGTCCGATACTAACACCTCCAACCGACTTCCTGACGGAACTGGCCGAAACCATCCTCTACCACAACCACTTCATGTACCAGAAGAAGTACTTCGTACAGGTGTCCGGGACCGCGATGGGGTCGAACCTGGCGCCTTCCTACGCGTGTACCTACATGCTTGACTACGAGCATAGATACATATTACCCCAATACTATGAGAAGATCAAATTCTATAGAAGATATATAGATGATGTCTTTCTGATCTGGGCAGGCTCACCTGATGAATTCTCTGAAATGGTCAACCACCTCAATGCTAAGGACCATCCAATCAAATTCACACACCTCATCGAAAAGGACTCAATTAACTTTCTGGACATCACGGTCCATATCAAGGATGGAGAACTCCAAACCAGCCTGTATCGTAAGGCCACGGACAGAAACACCCTCCTCCTCACATCCAGCCAACACCCACCAACGCTTAAAGAACATCTTCCAATCTCCCAGTTTATGCGAGTTATGCGTAACAACACGTCCAATACCACTATGGAAACTCAACTGGTTGAGATGACCGACCGTTTTAAACAGCGGGGATACTCAGAAACAACCCTAAAGAGCTGCCTGACTAAGGCAAGGAACAAAATGAACAACCCCCGACTGGAGACTCAAACCCCAAAACCAGAGCGAATGGTTTTCGTCAATAAATTTGACCATGCTTCCTCCAAGGTACAGACAAGCATAAGAAAACACTGGCCTATCCTGGCTGACCAAAACCTGAAAATGCATAACTTTGGCCCCCTATGGTAGCATACAAGAAAGGTCCTAACCTAAAGGAACTACTCATGAGACCAACAACAAGCCCACAGATAGAATCAAATACTACTTGGCTCTACTCTAAACGACCCGGCTGCTTCCGCTGCGCAGGTTGCACCACCTGCAATAGCCTCATCCCTGGCCCGACATTTCCACACCCACACACAGGCAGACAGATCAAGATCAAGTATCGCCTGCACTGTCAAATGGACCATGTTGTGTACCTTCTCCACTGCCCTTGTGGCCTTGCCTATATCGGGATGACTTCAAGAAAGTTCCGAGAAAGGATGGCTAATCACCGCAACTCGATTAGGGCAGCCCTGGAAACGAAAAAAGCTGAACTACCCGTTCCTCGCCACTTCTTAGCGGCAGGTCACCAGAACTCGAGCCTTCGCTGTCGCATCATTGACTGGGTACCCCCACCTCCTCGCGGTGGTGACCGTGGGCTAGCTCTAAAGAAACTTGAGAGCCGATGGATCTACAGATTGGACACTCTTGCCCCAAAAGGACTCAATGAAAATAACCCCCTTTCCATTTTTTTGAGATAACCCATATTCTTATTGCACTCCTATAATATGTCTGGATGTTCTCCACATGTTTAGTTTATTCTATATATGTTTTTTAGGTTTTTTCTGTATTTATACATATTTATTTGTCTGCATACATTGTTTTCCCCATTTTCCCTTTTTTTCCCCATTCTCCCCTTTATCTCCCAACAAACCCACACCCCCCCACCCCACCCCCCTCCCCACCCCCCACTTAACACCCCCACCCTAAAAAAAAACCGCACCAACACCCACCCCACCAACCCCTCCCCAACCCCCCCCCCCCCCCTCCCCCCTTTTTTTCCCCCCCTTTTTCCTTTCCCCCCCTTCCCCCTTCCCTCCCCCCCCCCTTTTTCTTCTTCTCCCCCCCCCCCCCTTGTTGTATCTCTCTTTGCCTTTATCCTCTACCTCAACCCCATATCATCCACTTCACTCCTACAACACTCCTCCCTATTTAACATTAATACCCCAACCTATGCACCTCTGGTATCAGGTTATCACTCCCCCTAAATTCCACCATGGGAACTTTACCACAGCCCAATGACACAATAGTGGGCACGTAGCATCCCTAGCTGTCACTATGGGTCCATCACTCTCCAACCTAGGAGTGCGCAGCTCCGCCCCTCCAGGTCTTAATATGATGCACTCAGCGGTCCCTACACCTCTTCCCTACCCGTCCCTGCACACTGGTCTCTATAGTTAAAATGACCCGGCTAATACCTTGTTAATTACAACATATGCACGGCTAGATTATCCTATTTACCCCGCTACTTATATGCTAGGACTGCCGTCAGTGTGATTTAAAATGTTTCCGTGCTTCTGAACAGTTTATATCTCCTATATTGCGCACAGCTCCGGGAAACCCGGAAGCGTGTGCGTTCCAGCCTTGCGCTCCACAGGCCTCTTCCGGCCGACGCACTTCCGGTGATACCGGAAGTCCTATAGCGCTACACTGACTCCGGTCTGTGGCGCTGCGCAGCTGCATCCCCTTAACTTAAGGTATAAATAGCCGGACCAGAGGGCAGTCAGATCAGCTGGCTGACCCTGTCTGTACCCAGGCTGTTCCTGCTCCGTTGATTATGTGACTTCTATTTGAAAAACGTAACTATGCTTTACTTTCATGTATTTCTGCATGTTCTTCATTTTCAGCTAGATATGCAGTCCATGTAAATATCTGATGTATTGTCTGTATATTCTAGGCTCCTTGATAAAGGTCCATGTTGGGACCGAAACGTCGGGGCTTATATACTTCTCAGTTGCTAATAACGATGTTGACTCGTTTGGATTAAAAACTTCTTTGCTTTTATCACAAGGCTGATTTGTGATTGTGGCGAGTGCTCTGCTTCTACACCACTGTGTGTGGATCTCCTGGATTTGTATTAAGGGGCATGCGATTGCATGTACCTTTTGCTGGGCACCCCACCGTTGTCTATATTTGGGTGAGAGTGCGGTCTTTCTCTGTTTTCTATATATATATATATATATATATATATATATATATATATATATATAGTAGTGTGGTTGTAATCAAGTACAAACAGGCAACGGCACTTAATGGGTTTTCAGAAAAACTTATATTTGGAAATCTCCAACGTTTCGTGGACTAGCCCCTTTGTCAAGGTGCAGGAACAACAGATTGTTCCTGCACCTTGACAAAGGGGCTAGTCCCCGAAACGTTGGAGATTTACAAATATATGTTTTTCTGAAAACCCATTGAGTGCCGCTGCCTGTTTGTACTTGATTACAACCACACTACGTATTGGACCCAGAAGGCACCTGGGCATCTGCCACTGTGAGTTGGAGTGCCGAGCCGAAAACAAAGTCTATATATATATATATATATATATATACATACACACACATATATAGCGAATAGTGGGAACACTCCATTCCTTGTATCACAGGCCTTAGTGCACGTAAAAAGTATACATACAATTCCTCCGATTATGGGGGAAATTTACTAAAGGAAATTTGTAAAAAAATAGGTGTATTTGTATCCAGAAATACACTTATTTTTGACATTTAAGGAAATTTGTAAAAAATAGGTGTATTTGTATCCAGAAATACACTTATTTTGACATTTACTTTCCCGAAAATACGGCAATTTGTATTCATATTGATGTGCTATGAATACGAATAGGAATTGCCGTATTTTAGTAAATAGTAAATGCCAAAAATAAGTGTATTTCTGGATACAAATACACCTATTTTTTACAAATTTCCTTTAGTAAATTGCCCCCTATATGGCACTCTCCGGACTTTTTGCTGCTAATAAATGATCACTCAGGACATAGGCCTTTATTCAGATCTGCTCGCAGTACAAATCTGTTAGGTGCACTGCAGGTGGGGCAGATGTAACATGTGCAGAGAGAGTTAGAGTGTTAGATTTGTGTGAGTTATTTTGTTTCTGTGCAAGGTAAATACTGGCTGCATTATTTTTACACTGCAATTTAGATTTCAGTTTCAACACACCCCACCCAAATGTAACTCTCTCTGCACATGTTACATCTGCCCCACCTGCAGTGCACATGGTTTTGCCCATTTTCCAAACAAATTTGTACTGCAATCAGACCTGAATAAGGGCCATAGTTTGCTTTTGCAACGTTTCGGGGATAAGTTTATTCCCCGTCTTCAGGCATAACATAGAAATCAAACAAACACTAACCTTATAGCCTTCTCCTCCATGCTGCAGACGCCCAGATCCATACTCCGCCCCCAACAATACCTGCTACAACCCCTGGCAAATCCGGTGCATGATGTTAAACCCGGTGTACAACACAGTGTTCACAAGAGATAGCCTGGCGTCGGCAGCGTGGTGAGATTTCTACAAAAAAAACATATATTATAATTGCAATTTGCAAATTGAGAATTGGGTGACGTTTTTACACATATATTGTTGCTCAAGTCACTTTTTGATACTTGTTTCACGGTTAATGTTTTGTGTATTTTATATGTATGTACAGTATCTTTCACGTTTTCTTAAACTTATCCCCGAAACATTGCAAAAGCAAACTTATTCTGGTTGGTGCGGTAATATCCGCGTGCGTTCGTCCCGCCGATGGAGCTGGTGGAGCACTCGGTCCTGCAGTCGATGGTCTGCGACCATCGAATGATGGGGGAGGTTCCCTGAGATGGAGGAGGCGTATTCCGTGAAAAATACACGTGCGGTCCGTTCGGCCAGCTTCTTACCGCGTACAGACGGAGTTGGCGATCCGTATGGAAGGCGGGGTTTCGCACGCACGGTCCTGGCCGCATATTCGGATCCGGCCGCACCGATCAGAATAAGGCCCTATGTCCTGAGTGATCATTATTAGCAGCTAAAAGTCTGGAGAGTGCCCTATAATTGGAGGAATTATATATTATATAAAGGGATATTTGTAAGAACTTACCGTTCGAATCCCTTTCTCTGATATGATACAGCTCACATTCGGATGTAGGAGGGTCCGGAGGAGCCAGGCACCTATGCTGAAAGCTTTGAGAGGTAGGCTCCTCCCTCTGCAACCCAGAATCCTCAGTTCAGCTTCCAAAACCCACTGGAATACATTAACTCAGTACAACGCCTGAACATATTATATGCACAATACATAAACATAACCATTATAACATGACATATCATGAAAACGGCAATACTTACTGAGCATAAGGGAGGGATCGCTGTGTCACCAGGACCATATCAGAGAAAGGGATTCGAACGGTAAGTTCTTACAAAAATCCCTTTTTCTCTTTCAATGGTCCTGGTGACACAGCTCACATTGGGATGTTCAAGAGCTGGTCCTTTGGGAGGGTACGGTTTGGTTTGCAGTTCTCATCACTGCTCACCCGAATGATGCGTCCTCCGATGCGAACTCATGGAACCTATAGAACTTGGTGAAAGTGTGAACATATGACCAAGTGGCAGCCCTGCATACTTGCTCAGCCGTAGCCCCATGGCGCACCGCCCAAGAGGCAGCAACCAACCTGGTGGTATGTGCGTTTATCCTGGAAGGCACTGGCCTACCAATGCCAAAGCAATCACTGATCTAAGCCACCTAGCAATGGTCTGTTTTGAAGCAGGCCAGCCTCTTTTGTGTTCATTGTACAACACTAGCAAAGAATCCGTCTTACGGATACCCTTAAGTCTGTCCACGTAAATGCGCAAAGCGCGAACCACATCCAAATTCTTTAATTTGTCCCTCTTCCTGGACCCCTCAGGGGGTTGAAATACTGGCTAAACAATATCCTGGTTTAAATGGAAAGCAGAAACCACTTTAGGCAAAAATGTAGGAACTGTTCGTAACACAACCCTATCATCATGAAAAATCAGGAATGGAGGCTTACAAGACAATGCTCCCAACTCTAAAACCCTCTTAGCAGAGGAAATGGCTAACAAAAAAAGTTAAATTTCCAAGTAAGAAATTATAGGTCAGCTGACCTTAACGGTTCAAAATGAGGTTTTTGAAGAACTGCCAGCACCAAAGACAAATCCCATGGTGCTAGAGGTTGTTTGTACGGAGGTTTGAACCTGGTAACCCCCTGCAGGAAAGTTTGTACCTCCAGAATCATAGCCACTCTTTTCTGAAATAAAATAGATAAGGCCGAAACCTGAACCTTAAGAGACTGAAGGCTCAGTCCTGAAGAAAAAATGTCCTGTAGAAATTCAAGCACCTTTGACAACTTGAATCTAGCAGTGTGAGCCTTTTAACGCTCACACCATCGAATATATGTCTTCCAAACCCTATAATAGTTTGCTGAAGACACTGGCTTCCTAGCCTTGATCATAGTACTTATCACCGCCTCTGAGAACCCTTTGTTCTTTAAGATGGTGGTTTCAATAGCCAGGCCGTCAAAGTTAGCCGAGCTGTATCCTGATGAAAGAACGGGCCTTGTCTTAGTAGGTCTGGTCGCAGAGGTAGTCGCCACGACTCTATCGACAGTCTCCAAATACTGGAGTACCAATATCTCCTTGGCTAATCCGGTGCTATCATTATGACACCAATCCCCTGGGATTTGACTCTCTTCAGTACCCTGGCAATCACAGACTGCCCGAAGCTCCAGCACATTTATCGGGAGAGCTGACTCCTCCCTGGACCACAGGCCCTGAAGTCTCAAATCCAGTACTACAGCTCCCCAGCCCCTGAGACTGGCGTCAGTGGTGACCACCAGCCAGTCCCATGTCTGAAGAGACAGGCCCCATTGGAGAGAGTCCACCTCTGTCCACCATATCAATGAGGACCTTGTTTCCGACGTCAGTTTTACTGAATCTGTCTTCATAGTCTTTGGGTTCCCCGACCAACCCCAATATGTTCCACTGAAACACTTGAGAATGGAACCTGGCGTATTGAAGTATTTCGAAAGTCGCCACCATCTTTCCTAGCAACTTCAAACATCTCCAAACCGATGGATCTGGCAAATCCAGAATCGTTCTAACCAGATGACAAATGTCCCTGGCCTTTGACTCTGGGAGAAACACCCGATTTAAGTGTGTCCAATATGACTCCCAGGAACTGAATCCTCTGTGAAGGGACCAAATGGGACAGAATAGCCTCTGCCAAGTCCTGTTGCAATTTTTTCGCCGACTCTGCTTTGAACAAAAGATTGTCCAAATAAGGAATCACTATTATTCCCTTTAATCTGAGAGCAGCTGCCATCACTGACATGATCTTTGTAAATACCCTTGGGGCCGTTGCCAGTCCAAAGGGTAGAGCCCGAAACTGGCAATGTAAGTCTCCTATTGCGAAGCGTAGCAAAGACTGATGCTCCATGCAAATGGGGACGTGTAAATATGCGTCCTGGATGTCCATTGAAGCCAAAAATTTCCCTTGGTCCAAGCTCAATAGAACCGTCCTCAGGCACTCCATCTTGAAATGATCCACCCACAGGTGAAGATTTAAAGATTTCAAATTCAGAATGGGTCTGAAAGATTCGTCTGGCTTGGGTACTAAGAACAGAATGGAGTAAAACCCTTTCTTTCTCTCCTCCCCCGGTACTGGGACGACCACCCCTTTTTCTTGAAGAGACTGTGTCGCCCCCAAAAGGGCTTTTCTGAGACGTGCCTCTTTTGGCAATGGCAAACCTCTTAAGTTTATCTTGCATCTGAGAGAAACTACGTCCAGGACCCAAGGATCCTGTTCCAATAAGGCCCAAATGTCCCGGTATTACAGGAGGTGACCCTCCCACTCTGACAGATAGGGGAGTCTCCTGGTTGTCATGCTGAGTATTTCTCCTCACCTTTGGCGCCTTGTTTCTTATTGAAAGCACCAAAGCAGGATTTTGGGGCCTTCCCCTTTCCCAACTGGAATTTTCCTCTGTAGGATTGGCCTTTGAAGGGCGCACCTCCTCCAGGGGAGGGACGAAAGGACAACCGAAAGGCAGAGAATCTTCAGTTCTGCTTAGTGGCAGGGGTGGGCAGAAAGGTGCCCCCCCCCCATAGCCAGTTTAATTATGTCTTCCAATTCGGATCCAAATAAAAGGTTCCCTTTAAAAGCCAACGCGTCTAAGGACTTTTTGGACTCATTGTCCGCCTCCCAGGCCTTGAGCCACAGAACTCTCCCAGCATTCACAGAGACAGCAGAAACTCTGGAAGCCATTTTGAGCGCCTCTTCTCCTGCCTCCAAATTATACTCTGCCGCAGCCTTTAATTTTTCAGCCAAAGTTAAGGCCTCTGAGTCTGAATGTACCAATGTACACGTAGCATTTGCCCATACAATGATAGCCTTTGATACCCATGCAGAAGCAATAATAGGTCTAAGGGTAAACCCCACACCTTCAAAAACTGCTTTAAGATTCCCTTCCAGCTTTTTCTCTACAGGGTCTTTAAATGCAGCACCCCTTGAAGGGGAAGCACGGTAGCTTTAGATAGCCTAGCCACCGGTGCGTCAACCAAAGGGACCTTTTCCCAAAGATTTACATGCTTCTGTGGCATAGGGAAAGGTTTAAAAACCTCTTTGGCATCTGCAGTCTCTTATCGGGCGTTTTTCAAGACTCCTCCAACAGGACTTGCAAACCTTCATCTGATGGAAAAGTAACAGCCTCTCTACACTGTCTTTTAAACACCCCCTTTGAAGGAGTATTGCCATCATCAGATAAGCTTAAAGCTTGTTTTACAGCTAAGATCAAATCTTCCACACCAGGGACAGACATATCATCCTCACCCTGCTCCCAGGGTAAATCAGAGCAGCACTCCCCCTCCTCCCCTGAATCTTCTAAAACAGGAGGAGATGAATTGGAATGCTTAGAAGCAACTTCAGGATCTTCGTCCAGCTTATCCAAAAGTGCATTAAATCTGTTAATACCCATAGCTGTATCCTGTGTCACTTGCAGCAAAACTGGTTCTCCTTGTGTTAATGGGAAGGAACCAGAAGAATGTTGAGAGGATGACATAGGTCTAGCAGAATTAACCATTTCATGCCTCTGTTTATCCAACAACTGCACTAAAGCAGTGACCGACCTGCCTAGGGCCGCAGTCCATGCTGGTTCTGGCTGTTCTACCCTCTGAGTTGTAGCACCCATGGGTCTCACAGTTGCGCAAACAGGGCACATATCCCCTTGAGTCATCTGTTCAGGGGTTAATACTAGTGCACAAACTCTGCACGCACTCAATGTGTTAAGGGCTCCCTCCCCCATAGCTGCAGACTACCTTTCTGTCATGATTAATTAACCACACAGTGCAAAATGACAGGCATATAGTACTCAGTCAATATATTGCCAGTACTTATCTGTCTGTAGCTTTCTGGACACTTCCTCCGGTCAGTGGGGATGACAATGCCCAGGAGAATCAATCACCCTGCAGGATTAAGCGTTTTAGCTCCGCAGTCAGCTTTTACCAAAACGGCTCCAAGCAGAGTGAGGGAAGAGATTATCTGTCCCTGCTTCAGCAGGGTCTGTGGTTAAATGGCGACAAACTACCCCCTGTAGCCGCTCCCAGTATGCAGATTCTCCTAATCCGAGTGTCTCCCCTCTGATATGGGACCACTTGGATTCGCCCGCAGGCCCTGTAGCAAGCTGCTATCTTCTATGGAGGCAATTCTAAAACAAATGGATTCTCTGAGATTGATTCTTGCGCTATCTGCAGCCAAGGATCTGGTTGGTAACGTATGAATCACCTATCATACAAAATAGACATATAGTACAAAAGAGAATACCGACTTAATCCTGGGCGCTGATTGTAGTGATCCCCACAGTTTCTCCCCTCATTCAAGGTGTTATACCGAAAAATAAAACAGAGGGGGGGACACACAATAGCGTAATACTGTTTTAGATACACATAAATGATGTCAACAAAATGTATGATGTTTCTGAGACGTATAGACTCGTACCCTTTAGAGTGGTCTGCTTAAAGTAGGCAGACAATAGCGCTCAAGCAGGGGCGGTAACGTCACCGAATCGTCATCAAGGATGTCCAATTGCAATTAATCGTACATGCAAAAAAGTTTAAAAGCTGGTATAGTGTGATACCACTTGGTTTATTTGACATATAAACATAAAAACAATGGTGTAAAACATCAGCCTCTCACCGGATGGAATGGTCTACAATAACAATGCAGACAAACAGGCACAGATTGAATTCCTAGGCGTCCCCGGAGCCCACTGTCCAAACCGGTCAGAGTCCAAAAGTTTTTCACCTTCTCTCCACGGCCAACGCGTTTCTGAACCTAAATGGTTCCTTTATCAAGGCATGTGGAGATGACATCCTAGTCCTATCTTTATACCCCTAGTGGGTATGACCTATTTCCAGACATGGATTAGCTGCCAGCTAAAACCCCTATGCTAAAATAACATACATTACTGGAGTCCATTCCATGTTACATATACGGCTCCCGCTGTGCTGACAGTGTGTGGATTCTAATAGAGTCCTCACACTGTGTCCTACCTGACTAAGTGCTAAATTAATAAAATAAAAAACACCTAACTATCTCAAATCTTCTGGCTGCATTGCAGCCCTTTCAGCATAGCACCCATTCCGGTGGGCACCTAAAACGAACTGGGGATTCTGGGATGCAGAGGGAGGAGCCTACCTCTCAAAGCTTTTAGCATAGGTGCCTGGCTCCTGCGGACCCTCCTACATCCCAATGTGAGCTGTGTCACCAGGACCATTGAAAGAGAAATATATATATTAGGGATGTGCACTCAGGGGCGGGCTGGGCCGGGGGGCAGAGTGCCATATGCCCCCCGGGCCGCTTACCCACCCACTGGCTGCGGGCCGTGCTGCGGCTGGATCAGCTTCTCCAGCCCTCCTGCACTGGCCGCGGCTTACAGAACACGGCCGCGGCTACAGGAAAATGGCCGCCGGCCCCCTGCACTGAGGACATGTTCTCAGTGCAGGAGGCCGGCGGCCATTTTCCTGTAGCCGCGGCCGTGTTCTGGAAGCCGCGGCCAGCGCAGGAGGGCTGGAGAAGCTGATCCAGCCGCAGCACGGCCCGCAGCTAGCGAGTGGGTAAGCGCTCCCCCCCCCCCCTCCCTCACCCCAGCATATGTGTTTCTGTCACTGTGGGGGGCATATCTGGCACTGTGTGGGGGCATATCTGGCACTGTGTGGGGGCATATCTGGCACTGTGTGGGGGCATATCTGGCACTGTGTGGGGGCATATGTGTATCTGGCACTGTGGGGGGCATATCTGGCACTGTGGGGGCATATATGTATTTGGCACTGTGGGGGCATATGTGTATCTGGCACAGTGGGGCATATGTGTATTTGGCACTGTGGGGGCATATGTGTATCTGGCACTGTGGGGGCATATGTGTATTTGGCACTGTGGGGGCATATGTGTATTTGGCACTGTGGGGGCATATGTGTATCTGGCACTGTGGGGCATATGTGTATTTGGCACTGTGGGGGCATATCTGGCACTGTGGGGGCATATGTGTATCTGGCACTGTGGGGGCATATGTGTATCTGGCACTGTGGGGACATATGTGTATCTGGCACTGTGGGGGCATATGTGTCTGGCACTGTGGGGGCATATGTGTATTTGGCACTGTGGGGGCATATGTGTATTTGGCACTGTGGGGGCATATGTGTCTCTGGCACTGTGGGGGCATATGTGTCTCTGGCACTGTGGGGGCATATCTGGCACTGTGGGGGCATATGTGTCTTTGGCACTGTGGGGGAATATGTGTCTCTGGCACTGAGGGGGCATATGTGTCTCTGGCACTGTGGGGGCATATGTGTCTCTGGCACTGTGGGGGCATATGTGTCTTTGGCACTGTGGGGGAATATGTGTCTCTGGCACTGTGGGGGCATATGTGTCTCTGGCACTGTGGGGGCATATGTGTCTCTGGCACTCTGGGGGCATATCTGGCACTGTGGAGGAATATGCGTATTTGGCACTGTGGCAGAATATCTGGCACTGTGGCGGCATTTGTGTCTGGCACTGTGGGGGCATATGTGTATTTGGTACTGTGGCGGAATATCTTGCACTGTGGGGGCATATCTGGCACTGTGGACATCACATTGTGCGGTGTAATGGGCATGATGGTATGGGGCGTAATGGACATTACGGTGTGGGGAGCATTGGGTAATTGCCATCACAGTATGGGGTGTAATGGGCATCAAGGTGTGCAGCATAATGTGTAATTAGCATCACAGTGTGCGGTGTATTAAGTAATTAGCATCGCAGTGTTTGGGCGTAATGTGTAACTGGCATCATGGTGTTCAGCATAATGTGTAATTAGCATCACAGTGTTGGGCGTAATGTGTAACTGGCATCATGGTGTTCAGCATAATGTGTAATTGGCATTACGGCATGTGGCTTTATGTGTAATGGGTATTACAAGGTTCGCTAAAATGTGCAATCTGCAGGTACACAATACAATCATGGTACAGGCAACGCCCCTTATGATAGGCCACGCCCCTAATTTTTCGGCGCGCCTACGGCGCGCAAAAGCATTCCTTCCGACGGTGACTTGGCTGATTATGGGCCAGTGCTCTGGACTTGCCCCCTAGGCTAAAAGTTGCCAGCCAGCCCCTGTGTGCACTGGCAGCTTTTCGTGTTTTGTGCTCTGATAACCTTGAGGTTTTGGGTTCTAATGGGTTTTGCCAAAACACCACCTAAACGTTTTGTGTTTGGATTTTTGGGTTCTGATTTTTTTTTAAAAAAAGCATAAAAACTGCTAAAATCGCAGAATTTTCGTTTTTTTTTTTTTGCTCCTACGCTATATTAACCTCAATAACATTAATTTCCACTAATTTCCAGTCTATTCTGAACACCTCACAATATTGTTTTTAGGGCAAAAGGTTGCACCGAGGTAGCTGGATAACTATGCTAAGCCACACAAGTGTGCGGCACAAACACGTGGCTCATGTAAGAGTGGCACTGTAACGGCAGACAGGATGGCAGTTTAAAAAACTAGGCCCCAAAAAGACCCCTATCTGGCTTGAACGTGCACTGTTTACCATGTGCAGCCAAGGAGCGGTGGGCATTTTGTCTGCAAGTGTGTAACTGTTTCGATCACTTTAACATCCAACAAGACCCCTATCTGGCTTGATTGTGTGATTATGATTATTATTAATTAATGTAATCTGATTGTTTAATTTTGTGATTATTATTCATTTATAACCAGTTTTCTCTTAAATCATTGCGTAATGGGTGGAGGGGAGGGGCTAATCAATTTTAAGGTGGCAGATAGAAGAGTTCCTCCACCTCTCTAGGACCCCTGGGTTGGAGATGTATCGCTTTTCAGCAACCGGTGTCTTACTACCTAACCGTACATGTACGGGTAGATAAGCAGCCAACAAGACCCCTATCTGGGATGTGAGGGCTATCTGGCTGCTACTTCTGTGACTCAATTGATCGCTAGGGTGGATTCAGCTATCTGGCTCGCTAGGCGGGTGTTTCCTTTCCTCCCTCACCGCTTCACATGCGGCAGGTGCAGCCCCGCTCCTCTGCCTATGTCGTAGGTGGCCGTGTAGACTTCAATGGCCTTTTGCTGCTCCTCCATCCTCTGCAGCATATAGAGGGTGGAGTTCCAGCGTGTCACCACCTCTTGTTTAAGCTGATGGCAGGGCAGGTTGCAGTGTTTTTGCTCCCGCTCCAGCCTTCGGCAGGCAGTGGCAGAATGCCGAAAGTGTCCGCAAATTTTGCGGGCCACCGCTAGCATCTCCTGTCATTTTTTATGAAATGCTGCACCACCAAATTTATTGTGTGGGCAAAACATGGCACGTGCTGGAAATTGCCCATGTTTAATGCCCGCACAATGTTACTCGCGTTGCCCGACACCACAAATCCCCAGGAGAGGAGAAAGGGGGGAAGCCACTGGGAGATGATTTCCCTCAGTTTCTCTAAGAGGTTATTGGCATTGTGCCTCTTCCTGAAACCGGTAATAAACAGAGTAGCCTGCCTTGGAAGGAGCTGGCGTGCAGGAGATGCTGCTGCGGAAGGCGATGCATCTACCCAGTGGGCTGTCACAGTCATATAGTCCTTAGTTTGCCCTGATCCACTTGTCCGTAGTTAAGTGTACAGTGGGTACAGCCGCATTTTTCAGGGCACTGAGGACACTTTTTCTGACGTCCCTGTACATCGCGGGTATCGCCTGTCTAGTGAAGTGAAATCTAGATGGGATTTGGTACTGGGAACCCAATACCTCCATCAACCGTTTAAATCCCACTAAATCCCGTCCACCATCAATCCCCATTGATGGCGGACACCGGACGCACGTCTAACACCAACATAGCTGTCAAGGCCGCAGTTATCTGCTTTGCCATAGGATGACTGCTGTCATATTTCATCCTCATGGAAAACGACGGTTGGACGGTCAATTGCTTAGTGAAAGATGTAGGGGTCTTACGACTTCCCCTCTGGGATGATGACTGACTTCCAGGAGCAGCAACAGCAGTAGTAGTAGGCGTAGCGCTGCAGGATCCTCCAGAGGAATCTATGGAGTCATTCATGCAGGTGAGAGGGCCTGCAGGACTCCCCCCGAACCGGATCGAGGAGGAATTTGACGAGGAGGGAGTTGGTGGTGTGCTTTTCAGGCACTTGACTCCAAAAGGAGGACCAAGGGATTTAGGTGTCCGTGGACTGCTAGCCGCAGTTCCTGAACTAAACACTGATTTATGAAGGTTGTTTAGGTGACGTCGAAGGGACGATGTCCCTAGGTGGGCAAGATCCTTACCCCTGCTTATTGGAGTTTTACATAAGCTACAAATGGCAATACATTTGTTGTCCGGATTCTGATAAAAATATACAGACCGTAGAGGTGGATTTATTGGTCCTCTGCCCAGGTATGACGATGGGCTTTTTCATCCCATAGACAACAACTCCCCCCCCCCAGGTGCCTCATTCCCCCCTGGTGCGTCATTTAAGCAAACCACCTCTCCATCCTCATCGTCAACTTCCTCCTCAGTGCCAGCTACATCAATATCCTCCTTCTGGTGTACAACATCACCTTCATTATTGAAATCTGGAACTAGACTGTGGGTGATCCTTCCAGCATATGCAGAGGGCATACTGCAAATGGTGGAAGGAGC
This sequence comes from Crinia signifera, assembly GCF_055691185.1. NCBI lineage: Eukaryota > Metazoa > Chordata > Amphibia > Anura > Myobatrachidae > Crinia > Crinia signifera. The sequence goes on from NC_139221.1 coordinate 193,838,967, forward strand.
CACCTCTTCACGCACAGTGATGGGAAGGTCCGGCATCACAACCTCCGCCACCCTAGGACTCTCCTTGGAGATTTGGGATATGGCAGAGTTTTTTTCAGAGTTTTTTTGAGTCAGTGTCAGCCTAACTCTCTTAAATTTCCTATTGGGCAGGGGGAGAGGAGGAGGACTTTGATCGTCATGTGAAGCTGCACCACTAGTCATGAACTTAGGCCATGGCCTTAGCCATTCCTTGCCACTCCGTGTCGTAAATGGCATATTGCCAAGTTTAAGTTTCTCTTCAAATGATTTACATTTACTTTTTTGATTACTTCTACAGGACTTTGGCTTAGATTGTACATGCCCTCTGCTTTCACACTGGGCATCGGCCGTGGCAGACGACATTTTTGGCATTTCATAGTCTATGTCATGGGTCTTCAAACTGTGGCCCTCCAGATGTTGTGAAACTACAAATATCAGCATGCCTTGCCACAGTTTTGCTATAAGGGAGTGTTAAAACTGTGGCAAGGCATGCTGGGATTTGTAGTTTCACAACATCTGGAGGGCCACAGTTTGAAGACCCATGGTCTATGTCATGACTAGTGGCAGCAGCTTCAGAACTATGAGGAAGTGGATCTTCATCTTTCCTTTTTTTTTTGCCTCCATATTTTGGATCTCCATTATTTTTGTTAGAGATGAGCGGGTCCGGATCTCCGGGATCCGTCAGATCCGAATATGGTGATCCGAGCCGGCTCGGGAGTTCCCACCTGAATTCCGGACCGAAAATGAGGCAAAACGTCATCATCGCGCTGCCGAATTCTCGCGGGATCTGGATTCTATATAAGACGCACGCACGCCCCGCCATCTTCACTCCATTATAGGAGAGGGAAGAGGGTGGTTGGGATCTGTGCTCCGTGCTCCGTGCTCCGTGCCCTGTGCTGTGATTTATTTAGTGACTGATTTTTTATTTTGTTGTAAACTAGGTGCTGCAGTGCTCACACCCAGGGGCTGCAGTGCTGCTGACTGTACACTCAGTGTACAGGGGCTGCAGTGTCCATAATAAAAGGGGCTGTGTCCAGTGTGTCAGGGGCTGTGTCCAGTGTACAGGGGCTGTTTACAGGGGCTGTGCCCAGTGTACAGGGGCTGTGTCCATTGTCCAGGGGCAGTGTCCAGGGGCTGTGTCCAGTGTACAGGAGCTGTGTCCAGAGGCGGTGTTCATTGTCCAGGGGCTGTGTCCAGGCTGACGGGCTGTGTCCAGGGGCAGTGTCCAGTGTCCAAGGGCTGTGTCCAGTGTGACAGGCTGTGTCCAGTGTAAAGTAAGAAAAAAGTAAATAAAAGTAATAAATTAAATAAAAACACATTTTTTGGAGGATGATGGAGGAGGAAATAGTGGGAGATCAGCAACCTGATAGAAGTGCTGAAGCTGCTACCACCAGTCATGACAAGACCGATACCTCTTTGTATTTTTTGCTCTTTGGAGCATTTCTCTTTTTTGGGGGTAATTTATTAAACTGCCACCCTGTCTGCCCCTGCAGTGCCGCTCTGCTTCCAAGATATGCCAGGTTGGAAGTGTAAGGACCACATGTATGTGATGCCCACTGCTGTCGCTTAGCTCAGTCATCCAGCTACCTCGGTATAACCTTTTGGCCCATCTACAGTAAATGAAAACAATTTTGTGAGCTGTGAAGTTATCAAAATTGACTAGAAATAAGTGGAAACTAATGTTATTGAGGTTAATAATACTTTAGGGGCAAAAACAGGCCCAAATTCTGTTATTTTAGCCATTTGTAGCATTTTTTCATAAAAATTCAGATCCAAAACCAAAACCCGCAAGGGTGGTTTTGGCAAAACCAATCCAGATCCAAAACACGAAGGGAGATCCAGATCCAAAACCAAAACCCGAAAAAGTGGCCTCCGCACATCTCTAATTTTTGTGGAGTTATGTCACAGGACAGCGCCACTGGAGTGCAATTAATACTTCAGTAGGTATGCACCAGCAGGCAGTTATTACAGATACGGCAGTACTAGGCACCAGACGGTAGATACGGCAGTATTAGGCTGTGGGCCCCAGACCAGACAGGTAGATTCGGCAGTATTAGGCAGTGGGACCCAGACCAGACAGGTAGATACAGCAGTATTAGGCAGTGGGCCCCAGTCCAGACAGGTAGATACGGCAGTACTAGGCACCAGACAGGGTAGATACGGCAGTACTAGGCACCAGACGGTAGATATGGCAGTATTAGGCAGTGGGCCCCAGACCAGACAGGTAGATATGGCAGTATTAGGCAGTGGGCCCCAGACCAGACAGGTAGATACGGCAGTATTAGGCAGTGGGCCCCAGATCAGACAGGTAGATACGGCAGTATTAGGCAGTGGGCCCCAGACCAGACAGGTAGATATGTCAGTACTAGGCACCAGATAGGTAGATAAGGCAGTACTAGGCACAAGACAGGTACGTCAGCAATACTAGTATATGTGCACCAGCAAAATTTATAATAATTAATTTTATTATTAGGTACTGCTTGGCACTCAGTGGCACACGTCAGTGCACCAGCAGCATGGAATTATTTTTTACAGTCCCACGCAGCACAGGTATTATTTTTTAATTAAATTATATATAGCAGGATAGTATATACTAGGTAGGTACACTTAGGCAGTAGCACTGCCAGTGGCAACAGTGGACTTAGTAAATAATACTGGCAGCCTTTATTCAGTATTCAGTGCAGGCAGCACCAGTGGACAATATATATAATAAAATTAATTAAATATTAATAATAATATAGCTGCCTAGTAGGTAGAGAAACTAACTACTAGGTAGGTAGGCAGTAGCACTGCCAGTGGCCACCACAAAAGGTAGTTACAGCAGTTGCAGACTATTATGCACCAGCAGAATTTATAATAATTAATTTTATTATTAGGTACTGCTTGGCACTCAGTGGCACACGTCAGTGCACCAGCAGCATGGAATTTTTTTTTACAGTTCCACACAGCAGTGAACACAGGTATTATTTTTTAATTAAATTATATATAGCAGCCTAGTATGTACTAGGTAGGTACACTTAGGCAGTAGCACTGACAGTGGCAACAGTGAGTAAATAATACTGGCAGCCTCTATTCAGTGCAGGCAGCACCAGAGGACTATATATATAATTACAGCACAGCACCAGAGGTAGGCCCGAGCAAAGAGGAGACAGTAGTACTACAAGTACAGAGTTAGACTGTATTCCTTGCTAGGGAGATCCCACCCTAAGCAGAGAGGAGAACAGAGTACACAGCAGCACTGAGGGAGACAGCCCCAGCGAATAAAAAAAATATTGCATTCAAGGTCAAGCTCAAGTTTAAGCCCCAGCAGCAGCACCAACACACCCTCTCCCAACCCACTACTAGACTGGAGTGAAGATGGCGGGCGCGGGAGCCGCTATTTAAAGCCGGGAATTTTCAAGCGCTGCCCGGAACCAGGCTCGGATTGATGACGTTCGTGGGGGCTCGGATCTACGGAATCCGAGTCCGCACATCTCTAATATATCTCTAATACTGGGGTAGCCAACCCTAGTCCTCGAGAGCTACCAACAGTGCATGTTTTGCAGGTCTCCTCACAGAATCACAAGTGAGCTAATTAGCTCCACCTGCGGATCTTTTAAAATGTGTTAGTGAGTAATGAGTGCAGCTGTGCAGCAGCTAGGTTGTCTGGAAAATGTGAACTGTTGGTAGCTCTCGAGGACTAGGGTTGGCTACCATTGCTCTAATATATTTATATATATATATATACACACACACACACACACAATTGGTATACCAATCTGCGCAAATCCTCAATATTAATTGTCCGTCCAATGATGGAGTGCAGCTCGACTTCAATAGAGGCTAGCTCGTGCCTCAAACAAGGGAAGACATGAAAAACAAAATAGAAGGAGCGCACCAATAAGTATCAAGGGTTAACTTTACTGAATAAAAGTAATAAAAGCACATACATAGAAGTAAATGATAATCAGCAAATCCACCGTCTCTATTAGCACCAGCCACGTCTGGACAAGTACAATAGGATTCCCAGCAGGGCGATATGTGCACAGCGTGTCACAAGAATGGAGTCAACCCAGCGGTAATGCGTGTCAGACCAAAAGGAGAAGACCGGACGGACCTAATGGGTGCTTATACAATGTTAAGCACCCTAATGGGTGCTAACAATGTTAAATGCACCCCTCACGCCACCCCCCCCCCACTATAAACGTGAACCCGAAGCGTGGCGAGCGCAGCGTGCCCACGAGGGGCGTCGGTACGCGTCCTACGACCTTTTCATACCCCCACTATCCACGTCGGCGTGGAGTTGAGAATAGAATAGTGTGGCGAGCGCAGCGAGCCACCGAGCCCGAAGCGTGGCGAGCGCAGCGAGCCCCGCGAGGGGACGCGGATACCTGTGAAGCCCGCGAAGGGACGCGTTTACCTGTGAAGGTATCCGCGTCCCCTCGCCACGCTTCGGGCTCAGTGGCTCGCTGCGCTCGCCACACTATTCTATTCTCAACTCCACGCCGACGTGGATAGTGGGGGTATGAAAAGGTCGTAGGACGCGTACTGCCGCCCCTCGCGGCCTCGCTGCGCTCGCCACGCTTCGGGTTTACGTTTATAGTGGGGGGGGGTGGCGTGGGGGTGCATTTCACATTGTTAGCACCCATCGCATAGGGGGTACCGGATGGCATGCGATGCGATGCGACACGTTCATCGTGCGATGCACATCGGGGGCGCCGCCAAAATACACAAGTACCTATTTTTTCTCGCTTTCTGTGATATATTGTAATTGTCCTCAAGTTTTTTGATTGCGGCTCTTTCATTATTTTTTTAATTATCTCTGTGATTGGATTTATTACTATCAGCACATAGTTTATCGAAATCACTTTTAATCAAATTGAAAAAAGCCTCGACATTACTCCCCCGGGACTCAATGGGGTAGAAGATCGACTTGGGCTTTAAACTGGTTTTATTTGTAGTTTCTTCAACATTATCATTTGTAGTATCAACCTTATTTTTAGCGAAATGTCGCTTAAGAGTGAGTGTCCTCATCAATAAACGGTCAAAGGGATTTGGACCTCTTTGGGGTGCAAAGGATAACCCCTTCTTTAACAGATCGGTCTCATCTTTGGACAGAACATGATTCGATAAATTAAAAATACCCAAATTAAAAATATCCAAAGTTTTTAATGGTTGTACCTCCTTTGTTTTAGACCTCGTTCCTCCTCTTTTTTTCTTCCTTATGCCTGCTATATGTATGCGAGTGGTCTGCATACTAAGTATTCCAAATACACAGGAATTAATCTATCATTGCTCATTTTGCACAGAACCTACATGTTTGGGAAATGTCTTGTATTTTTATGTGGTTTAAAAATGTTGGTGTTATTGCAATTGTTGTCTTAATTATGTATTGTACCTTTTTAAACTATTCATTTCTACTTGGAAGTAGTTCATGTATTTCTATAATACAATATCCCTTTTTACTATTGTCACTTATCTTGTTGTAATTTCGGCCGGTGATTGAAATTTTGTTCACAGGTCTGAATTTGTTAACATGATGTCATTTGTTGTAATGTGTAGAGATGTTGCCGATCAAGATATCTGGTGTCCAATCTATAGCTAATCAGGATCCTATTTAAACCTGTCATACTTACCTCGAAAACACGCCTCCTGACGAAGTCCGTAGTGACGAAACGCGTTGGGGCGTGGCATCCCGACGTGCTTACTGAGCTTGTTGCTGGTCCGTCCGGTCTTCTCCTTTTGGTCTGACACGCTGACACCGCGTTACCGCTGGGCTGACTCCATTCTTGTGACACGCTGTGCACATATCGCCCTGCTGGGAATCCTATTGTACTTGTCCAGACGTGGCTGGTGCTGATAGAGACGGTGGATATGCTGATTATCATTTACTTCTATGTATGTGTTTTTATTACTCTTATTCAGTAAAGTTAACCCTTGATACTTATTGGTGCGCTCCTTCTATTTTGTTTCTTATATATATATCTATATATATATAGATATATATCTATATATATATAGATATATATCTATATATATATATATATATACAAAAAAGATAAGGGTAATAAGCGCCAAGTACTAGTGAACAGGGGAGACGGATAATAAAAATGGGTAATTGACACACTAACTCCCCTTAGGTATATGGGGTGTCAGCACAGGTCTTGGTGGAAAGCGGTGGTGTCCCGCCTTTTAGAGTATAGATATGGGAAAAAAGAATTCAAGAACCCGGCGACTGAGTGGACAAGGATATGCAAGATGGTACGGGTAAGAAAAATTTATTTTCACCAACAGGACATGTAAAACATATATAAGAAATATATCTATTAAAAAAAAAAGGGGGGGATGTACCACTATAAAATGGAGGGGAACAACACGTTTGGTAGAAAAATTGAATAAGATGACACAATAAAAAACTTTTTTGACTATGTGGGTAAAAAACAGTAATATGTTAAAAACCACATAAAAAGTCATAAAAAAAAATGTATGAAACGAGGAACCATAAAACAAGTATCATGAGAAATGTGATATAAAAGGAGGCTTAACTTAGTGTGATGAGGTAGGATTTCAGAAGCTGCCCAACATGTTTCGTCACAAAAGGACTTTTGTGACGAAACATGTTGGGCAGCTTCTGAAATCCTACCTCATCACACTAAGTTAAGCCTCCTTTTATATCACATTTCTCATGATACTTGTTTTATGGTTCCTCGTTTCATACATTTTTTTTATGACTTTTTATGTGGTTTTTAACATATTACTGTTTTTTACCCACATAGTCAAAAAAGTTTTTTATTGTGTCATCTTATTCAATTTTTCTACCAAACGTGTAGTTCCCCTCCATTTTATAGTGGTACATCCCCCCCCCTTTTTTTTTAATAGATATATTTCTTATATATGTTTTACATGTCCTGTTGGTGAAAATAAATTTTTCTTACCCGTACCATCTTGCATATCCTTGTCCACTCAGTCGCCGGGTTCTTGAATTCTTTTTTCCTATATATATATATATATATAACAAAAAAGGTGTGGCCCCAATAATGCGCTTTAAGAGCAGCACCTCTATCGTACCTTGCTGTTAAATAAAGGCACAGATTTAGATAAGATAAAGAAAGAGAAGATAGGGGTGCGCTAAATATACCACTCTGTGGCTTTACATACAATGAGTCAGATAAAACTTAAATAAAAACAAATAACATTTATTCCAAGGTACAAATCCAGCATTCAGTTTTCATTTCGCAGTTTTTATATATATATATATGCCACATATAGTTCAAATCCGCTGCCCAACGCGTTTCGTCCCTTGGGACTTCATCAGGGGCGATGAACCGATCTATATAGGTGGTAAAACATGCCGTTATAAACATATAATAAAAAACATGATAATACTATTAAAAAAATTTCATAAAATGATGCAACATCAAATATACAGTTATGAAGGGTTTATGTAACCCCAAATAGAAGGAAGGAGGTGGAGCGAAAAAAACATATAATAATAACATGTCTACATCATATAAACATTTATGGGGGGTATATATGACCCCTAAACAAAGATGAGAGGATGGAATGGCTGAGCCAGCATGTGGCTCTTCATGATTTAAGGAGGAGGAAGAAGAGGAAAAAAGGTAAGAACAAGGATGATAATTGGAAGAGGTGTTGATAAAATAAATATCTACATACCGAAACAAGGGATATATATCCTTTGTATGTGATATTAAAGTCTCTCAAAGTTTTTTATGGAATAACCACCAGCTGTAGGGGGGAAATCACAATATATATATATAGTTAACACTCACTATATCAGGTGAGGATAAAAGATAGGAAGGTATCTATGACATTACATACCAGTTAGGCGGGAAAAGGTTTTTTTTCAGAATATAATTTATTTAGTGGAGTTACAGATGTTCTGTTGTATCCCACCTTAAAATAAATCAAATACAGGACTAAGTGTCAGGGAGTTGGGTAAACATAATATATCCAGGGGTTTATCCTATATATAGGTTACATACCACGTTAGAGTGATCTTAGTCTCACAGACTTGATAAATGTGGATTCACACAGGGGTTCTACCCGCGGTCCCTCCTAATACTGTAGGAGGTATGCAGTTTCTAAAATTAATCAAAATATTTTTAGATATATTTATATTCATGGGAGTACAAGTCTATCTATTTTCACTATATTACATACCAGTTTTTTGGGGAGGATCTCTCCAATTTAGGGGAAAAAAAGGAGGGATGGTCCTCAGCAGACTCAAATCGGCTTCTAAAGTTAATTGAAGTTTTTTGAAGTATTTAAAACCAACTTTATGAGTATACAACAAATCCATCTATTTATACTAAATTACATACCAGTTTTTTGGGAAACAAGATCTCTCCAATTAAGGAAAAGATAGTCCTCAGCAGTCTCAAATCAATCCAAAAGTGCACAAACAACTGTTTAGCAGTTTCAACAGCCTCTAAAGTGAGACCAAAATTCATATTACAATAAAATAACATTTAATACAAATATGTGTCCCTAAGGTACACCTGATATATGGAATCTTAAGAGAGTGCAACCTTACCTTAATGTAATCTTGCCAAGCATCACAGGATCTCTAGGAGCCAGTGTGCAAGTGGCTGAATGGAGCTACTTTATATAGCCCTTAACATGTGACCTCACTTCCTGTATTAGGGAAATGTTCTAATATTAAATAAGGCCTAAATAACCAGTAAGGGAGGCCTATGAGTGAAGTGATAATGTGCTACATCGTGCGTTAAGTATATGTGTGCATTCTGGTGTATAAATATAAGAAACAAGCCGAATAAACCTATAACTTCTATAATAATATCAGCACTTCCGGAACGCCGGTGCGTTCCACCGTGCGTTCCAGTGACTACATCCGGTCTTGACTGACTGGAAAAAATTCCCTAAGCAGAAAAAAATATAAAGTGCCATTGCGGGAGCCAGAATACCTATGTGGGCGCAAGGGGAAATAGTGACTGAAAACGCATATGGAATGTAATCCCCTTGCAGATTGATTTACAAGAAGCCAAAATTTGGGTGGAAACCTAAATCCTTAGTAAGGGCCTTATTCTAGTTCACTCTTTCTGACAAAATCCTTCTTAGATGGACAAAATCATGTGCATTGCAGGGGGGGCAGATGTAAAATGTGCAGAGAGAATTAGATTTGGATGAGTTATTTTGTTTCTGTGCAGGGTAAATACTGGCTGCTTTATTTTTACACTGCAATATAGATCTCACTTTGATGTAAAACCCCACCCAAATCTAATTCTCTCTGCACAAGTAACATTTGCCCCACCTGCAGTGCACATGGTTTTGTCCATCTAAGAAGGATTTTGTCAGAAAGAGTGAACCAGAATAAGGCCCTAAGTGCCTAACCCTAAACCCCTCTCCTTTCAGCCAACCTCCCCCCCCCATCACCTGTTTTCACAAAGTGCAGGGGGCCCTTTCAAAATGTTGCTATGTGGCCCACAAAAGGTCTAGTTACGCCCCTGCCACAACCATTGACAGATTCAGCACCCCCTTTTGTACAAAGTGGATCAACTTACTTAATAAATGCTGAATGGACCATATCCTTCACATAATAGAGGAATCCACTCAGGATTTAAAGAACTTCAGAAAAAAAAAAAAAATTACATCTTTGAGAAGAAGCATTCACTTTGACAACAGATACAAGCCCTGATTGGATAGGAAAATTGAAAAATCAAGTTAAGTCTTAAAAAGGACTTTATGAAGGAAAATCTATGTATGGTCCAGCAAGACTACACACAACATTGTGTATATAACTATATACTACACACCAACAACATAAATCCAGTTAATGAAGGATGGCATAGTATTCAATATTATTACACACAGAATTACAAAAATGTTTATTGAAATCTTATCCTATGGTCCCCTTGTTCTATATGATTCTTAAAATCCACAAGGATGCACAGGCCACAGAGACCCCCAGGCAACCCTATTATCATCTCTGCCCATGGCCTATGTGCAAACCTCTTTACATTTACATTGATGTCCATGTACAACATTGGGCAGTATTCAATGAGAAAAATTTGCCCTGTTTTATGGCGAATTTGTGCTTTTTTCGCCTTCCAAAGCGAATGTGAAATATTCGCCGTCTTTCTAAGTGATTTTCGCCGTGTCTCTCCATGTAGCAATTCTCCATCTTTTCATGGAGAGCTGGAATGTGAACTTTTAAACTAAAAGTTTTTTTTTTAAATTTTGGTGTAAAAAAATCAGGATTTTTTTTCTGTGAAGGGGCATGTTATTTTTATTCATGTGCTTATAGCACATGAATATATATTTAATAAAAAAAAATATATATATATATTTTTTTACACAGAGCAGCCAGCAGGGGGCCGGAGCGCTCGAGCCGCTCATTAGATATTCATATGTTCACTACATCCGATCATTACATATGCATGATCGGGTGCAGTGAAAACTGGGTCCCCTGCTGGCTATGGGGGGGGCAGCTTGTGCTGCCTGGGTCCCGGGAGCCCACCTCCCCTCCACATATGTTCTGGGGCAGCCAGGGAGACTTTAATCTCCCTGGCTGCCACCGTCCCACGGCTCCCTGCCAGCTCCTTGCCGCGGACGCTCGTCCGCTGCAGGGGTTAAGACTCGCCGCGAGTGGCGGCGTGTCTTAACCACATTGAATAGAGGGAGCAGGAGTGGCAGCGAGCCCTCCGGAACAGGGCGAGTGCATGGCGAGAGAAAAAATCTCTCGCCATGCACGGCGAATTTTTTTCATTGAATACTGCCATACTGCCCATTGTATTCAAGTCACCAATGCATATCTGAAATACACCACAATGGTTTTGAATTAAGTCACTACAATTAGGCACTATTCCTGCTAATTTATTATTGGTTATATTGATGTCTCTAATCTACAGTATACACAGGTGTTCTCCACCAGTTGGGGTTATAGGCAGTTTGTCAACTTATTACAGACAGCGATATTCACCAAACTGAAAATGCCATAAAAAAAACAGTTTTCGGGGTTTTTACCGCATTTACATATGCAGCAAAGCCCCACCGCCGGGGCTTCACTGCGGGGGGTTACGCCAGTTCTAGATGGCGTAACCCCATGGAAGATTATGGGCTTCCCTTAGCGTCCCCTGCCGATCCGTGCAGCACCCCCCTTACCTGTGTACGGGCAGCCTCCTTCTGTGCTGCCCGGACCAGTGACCTCCTGCTCCCTGCACAGCTTCCAGGTGCAGGGAGGAGGAAAAGGAGCCGTCACACAGCCGGCTGGGGGTTCAGGGAGGGAGGGGGGACCCGCAGCACATCGCCGGCCATCGCCTTGGCGTTAATAATCGCATATGTTACTGCATATGCGATTATTAACAATGCGAGTGCCGGGGATGTGCTGCACTGGTTGTTGTATGGGCGGGATGCTTTAAAACAGAAAAGTGGTAAAAGATCAGGGTTTTTACTGCAATTCCATATGTGCTAATCCCCCTTCAAAAACGTCAGCGCTGCTGAGGGGTGATTCCCTATAGAAGCCTATCCCATAAACTGGATATTTTGCTATAAATTATTATTATTATTACTATTATTATTATTTGTTTTCTTGCACTATGGACTTTTCATTTTTAGGTAACTTTTTTGGTCTTTGAAATAGCCTGTAAATTAGTATTAAAAATATTTTTGAACTAAAATCATTCTTTCGCTTTTAACTCAAGCTCAGCTGTATTTCCGGAGCCCGGGGAATTCAGGTTACAGTCAGTGTAAAGTAGCGCAGAGTACAACTGCTGCACATGCGCAGTGTGGAGAAGAAACTTGGAATAAGTTATCCCGGCCCGGGGTCGCGGCAGAGGAATGTCACCGACGGGCTGTGCGCACACGTAGCGGCACCGGCCGCCGCCACCACACCACGCCGTACCGGCTAAGGCGAAGGCGCCTAGTAGTGGGGGTGACACCGCTGCGTTCCAGTAGACACTTGTGCCCGGTGACCCGTTATTTCCTCCGCCGGCGGCAGCGCTGAGAGCGCTGTGAGTTGCTGGCCGCGCCCCGCCCGGAGAACGAGTGACTGTGTGGGGTCGGGCACAGACCTCCACACATGGATTGCACTATACCGGCTCAGTGTCAGCGCCTCTTCCGTGCATGTGAGGATGGGGACTTGGACGGTGCCCGCAGGCTCCTGGAGCCGGAGACGTGTAGCGGCGCATCCAGCACCGGAGGTCGTCCTGGAGATGGAGCCGCAGTGTCTGACGCTACGGGGGGGAGCTCCTCTGTATCCATCCTGGTGCCCGTAGACTCCACGGACGAGGATGGGAACACAGCGCTGCAGCTGGCGGCCGGAGGCGGACACGAACCGCTGGTCAGGTTCCTGCTTAGGAAGGGGGCCTCGGTGGACAGCAGGAATCACTACGGCTGGACAGCCCTCATGCAGGCTGCTAGGTACGGCACCCTACACATTCCTGTTGCTCACGCAATGTCCTCGTCACAGTGGCGACACTATAAATTTTTCATTACGTCATAAACTGTAATGCGCGTTAACTATACGATACACACCATAATGCCATTTACACTATACGCCACACACCGTGAAACACCTTACACTATATGCCACACACTGGGCGGGATGTATCAACATACATCTCCGCCCTTCGCACGGCAGCCGCCACGATGCTACCGCATATGTACTAACATATGCGGCCAGCATCGGGCTGCGGTAACGGAGACCCCCGCGATACCTGTGATGTGGGCTGCGGGGGTCTCCGTCACCTCCCGGCGGCTGCCAGCGTCCCACTGTGTCTCCTCCTCCCCCCTGAAGCCGGATGTCCTGCCGGCTGTGACACCAGGGGAAGGAGGAGATCAAAGGAGGGCGGGAGGGGGTGGGCACGCGGACGGCGGGCGGCGAAAGAAGCCCATAGGCCCAGAGTGTGGCGATACCCTCCCTTGCGAAAACGGGGCGGACGGGTATTGATACATAGGAAAATGCGGTAAAACGGGTGTTTTACCGCATTTTCCCGTTAGTACATCCCGCCCACTGTGATGAACACACACACACACACACACACACACACACACACATACATATATATTTATATATTTAATAAAAGTTATATTGCAGTTACTACCTGGCAGACAGACGCAATGCACCTCTGTTATATTTTTTACATTGGGTGCACGTGTTCCTGTTCATGTGGCGTGATTACCTCACACGCAGTTGTCGTGGCACACATCGCTGTGTATAGACTAAACCAATGGCAGCACTATCTTGCGGCATGATCCACACCATGGGCGCTTTACTTCCTGTATTCTCAGCTCCCTCAAGCTAACAGGGTATTTGTTTGGGATGCGGTCATTTGGTCTACAGCATTATGGTCGACACCATTAGGTAGACATGGGTCTAGGTCGAAAGGTCATTAGTTCGACAGGTCGTTAGTTGGACATTGTCTAGGTCGACAGTCAAAAGGTCGACATGGAGTTTTTCAGTGTTTTTTGAGCCAGCAGGCGGTATTTCATGCTCTACTATCCACAAGGGTGTGGTGGGAGAATAAAATAGTTTGCGAGCGGATGCGGCGCACTTGAAACAGTGTCCATGTCGACTGTGTTGACATTCAGGTAAAAAAAACAGTGAAAAACCCCATGTTGACCTTTTGACTGTCGACCTAGACATTGTAGAACTAACGACCTGTCGAACTAACTACCTATCAACCTTTACCCATGTCGACCTAATGACTGTTGACCATCATGCTGTTGACCAAATTATCCCAACCCGTTTGTAAAAGTTTGGGTTGGGAAAAGCTGTTACTTTTATTTTATTTTTTTCTTAGAACTCCATTTAGGAATCAATCATAACCACCTTTGCACCTTTAATTTCTGACACTAAAGATTTTAAACAATATGATCGATAATTAACACTCAGAACGACATATGCAGTATGCATGCGCCAGGCCATCCTTTGATGAAATGCAGCACTTGCTAAAGGGGTTATGTCCATTCAGTATTTACAAAAGTACTGCCATTTGTCGCTATACCAGTTAAGGTGCCCATACATGGTGTGCCAGGGCAGTGCAATGAGATGCGTGCTCCCCCCCCCCCCCCACACACACACACACAGCCTCCTGTCTGCTCTAGGACAATGAATCTCCTTGCAGTTGCCATCGGCTTCCTGATTCTGGCATCCTGGCTTGTTATGGCTCCCGGAATCAGGTCCTGGGTACTTGTGTACTATCACGGCGCCCATCGCATTGCAGACCATAAGGCATGCGATGGTATGCGATGCGACGAGATTTCCCCCGATGTCATACAATGTTAAAATTGTATATGGCATACAATGCGATGCGATTTTAAATTGTATAAGCACCCTAATGGGGGCTTACAATGTTAAATGCACCCCCACGCCACCCTCACTATGAACGTGAACCCGAAGCGTGGCGAGCGCAGCGAGCCCGCAATGGGCGGCTGTACGCGTCCTCTGACCTTTTTATACCCCCACGTCGGCCTGGAGTTGATTTTATATAGTGTGGCGAGCCACCGAGCCCGAAGCGTGGCGAGCGGACGCAGAATACATGTAAAGTAATATGCGCCCCCTCGCGGGGCTCGCTGCGCTTGCCACGTTTTGGGCTCGGTGGCTCGCTGCACTCGCCACACTATATAAAATCAACTCCACGCTGACGTGGATAGTGGGGGTATGAAAAGGTCGGAGGACGTGTACCGCCGCCCCTCGCAGGCTCGCTGCGCTCGCCACGCTTCGGATTGGTGTTCATATTGGGCGGGGGGGGGGGGGCATGGGGGTGCATTTAACATTGTAAGCACCCATTAGGGTGCTTATACAATTTAAAATCATGTACCAGGTCCTGTTTAGAGGTACTTTGTCAAAAGTCACTGCCTCCTAGCTGACTCAGCAGTACTGCAGCTAGGCAAGCTACCCATATTATGACTATAATGCTACTGGTAGCTTGTGAGCTACATGTTGGGGATCACTGATACTGCTCTCACATTGTAAACCTGGGCCAGACCCAGGATTTTGAATCCAGCTAAGCTCCTTTCACATTTCAATTTTGACCCGGGTTATTCCCAGGTTGGTTTCTTTTTTTCCTTCATCTAGCAGGGGACTAGGGGATTTCTGGATGCCGCTGCCTGCAGCGTGCCTCACATACCCCAGCCTTGACTGCACCAGCAGCATGGCAGCATGTGAGTATGGGTAGGGCACTTGGTTAGCGGGATGCCCTGCATAAGCCAGTCAGTAATAGAATAACACCATTTGAAAAAGGCGCCATTGTAAGGGGCGGAGCTAGAATGGCCACTTTCCTTGTTTCTTAGCAGCCCTGGCGCATCACAGTCTTTAATCATTACACGTGTTGAGCCTGTAATGCTAGTTGCCTCATCCTGCTCTGGGGGATGGCGCTGATCACTAAACAGAGTTTTTAAGCTGTACAGCTACACCAAGGTCATAAGTAATGGTGCCCATACACTTATGCGATCGGATGTGATGCAGCAACGCAATGCAATTGCATCTTATGGTGCCTAAAGTGCCTTCCAGCATCTGATGTCACATGCCACATCGGGTGTTGGAAGAGGGTGGGTGGTTTGGTAGCATAGCACTGTGAAGCAGTGTTGATGGGTTCCCGCCACCCGCTGATTGCATTCTAAGGACTGCATGTGGTTAAAAGGGATGCAGTTCAAATTCAGCATTCAAAATCCCGACACTTTTTCCCTCCGTGGGTGTCCACGACACCCATAGAGGGAGAATAAATTAGTGTGCCGAGCGTAGCAAGGGGGGGCGGGGGGCGCGATGCACGTCCCCCCCTTGTCGGGATTCCGGTGTCGGGATTTTGAACGCCGGGATTTCATATCAATCCCAATTAAAAACCACATGCGACTGCTCATGCAATTTGATAGATTTTATGTGCAGCAAATAATATCTATTGATGTGAGATTCAACCTTACATGGCACACAAAATGTGAATCCAATAATTTGATTTATCAAACACATGTGGATGAAATGATTGTATACAATATCTCATAAGTGTACAGTGGTGTTTAACTGGTTTGAGAGATAAGGATGTAACACCCTATACATTGTTAAGGGCCCCACTTTTATCTCAAAAGAGGCCTCTGCCTTTGGTGCTCTAGCCTCTTCCTGGAGGAAGGAGAGTCTGATGAGGAGGGGGTTTGCTTTGGAATCAGACCCCTGGGCTTTGATTCTGGCTGTGCACCAGGTACTAAAGCAGGGGTGGCCAACCGAACAGAGGCAAAGAGACAAAAAATATGTTTTGGTAAGACAATATGTTTTGGTAAGACAAAGAGCCGATACTATGCAAAAATGGGTGTGTCCCAGCTGCCAAAAGGTCACTCCCCATTTTAAATGGATTGGTGTGAAAGGGGTATAAACTTATAATATTAGATTTTATATTTTACAAAAAGATATGGAAATATTGGCACTTACTTTTGATTTTAAATGGCAAAGACAACGTATATCTTACTTAGGTGTCTCTATCACCAAAAATGATTGGAAACTTTATGATGCTAACTACCCCAAATTAATTGCTCAACTACAAAAAGATCTTAGTAACTGGGCGGCGGATATCATATTTCATGGATAGGACGGGTTAATGCAATTAAAATGAATCTTCTTCCTCGTTTACTTTATTATTTCCAAACCTTACCGTTCAGGGTTCCGACGTGTGTTTTTAAACTTTTGCAGCGTAACATTATGAATTTTATCTGGTCTATGAAAAAACAACCAAGAGTAAATCATTTACTAATTCAGAGGCGTTCGTCAGAGGGTGGTCTGGGGGTTCCAAACATTAGATCGTATTACCTTGCTGCAAAATTGTCGCAATGTGTCCTTTGGAACAGATCAAAAACAGAAAGAGTTTGGGTTGAAATTGAATCTAATGTTCTTAAAATGCACTCTATTTCTTCATTGTTATGGTTGCCAAGAAAGACCCGACCCAAAATTTTGAAAAATCATCCAATAATTTATTTTAATCTAGATATATGGGATATGTGTAATAGACAATACAAAATTGCTCCTTTGCCTAGTCCATTGATACCGTTGTTTGATAATCCCAGCTTTCGTCCAGGATCTAAGACAAAATCTTATGATTTTTGGTGGAAAAGTGGAATTAGATTTCTTAGAGATATTTCTCAGACTAATATTTTTCCAACATTCGCGGATATTCAAAATGGACATTCAATTCCTCATAAAAAAATGTTTTCAGTATCTTCAAATTAGATATTTTCACTTATCGGCAAAACAACAAACCACTGCTAGAAAGTTGACACCAATTGAAAATTTAGTCTATTGCAAAACAACCACTAAGGGACTTATATCAGCATTGTATCCTTTATTATTACAACAGGGATCAAACACTAGAGATTTGCATGAAATAGCATGGGAAAAAGATTTGGGAGAGGATGAAGAATGGTCTGAAATTCACAAAAATGTTTCTTCTAGCTCAATATGTGTAAGACTGAAGGAAAATGTGTACAAATTATTTTATAGATGTACTATGTCCCAAAAAAGCTTAACCAAATGAGTTCTGAAATTAGTTCTGTCTGTTGGAGATGTAATTGCAGGGAAGGCACATTTCTTCATACATGGTGGTATTGTCCAGTTTTAATCCCACTCTGGCAAAAAATAGCAGGTTTGACCAGCTCAATTTTAGCAATTCAGGTCCCTTTCAAGGCTGGATACTATCTTCTTTCCATGAGCATCCCAGAAGCTAGTCATGCACAGAACAAATTATTCATGCATAAAGTTCTTGCGACTAGAACTTGTATTGCTAGCCATTGAAGATCTTCGGAACTGCAAACTTTGGCTGAGCTAATTAGTAAAATATGGCATGTTCATTCAATGGAATATATAACCAGCATTTTAAAGGGTTCTTCTACAAAATTTATTAAAGTCTGGAATCCATGGACTTCATATTTCAATGTCCCTCCAGCTTTTTCATTAAATTGACAGAAACAAAACTCATAAACCTCCAAAGAAGATTTATTTTACATATTTATGAAAAATTTCAATCACCAGCCGGGTTGGTTTCCTTTCCTTTTCTTCTTTTCCTCTCTTTTCTTTTCTTCTAAATTTTTATAAACTAACTCAGAGTTGTTGGTATGAATTGAATGAGGACTATATGAATTTTAGAAATAAGTTTTTAATTTTTGGAATGCCCTAGATATAACTACATGTAATATTTTTCAGAGTGTTCTTTAAATTTCACTATTGAATGTAAGCTTATATGAAAATTGTAATGCCTTTTTATATGTATTCAAAAACATCAAAATTGATACAGCCCAAAAGGGGTATAAACTAAAATTAAGCTAAAAGCTATTGCGTAAACTGATCAGATGTAGAAATGTACTATCCAAGTGAAAAAATTAAATATGTATAAATTATGTAGATATGAAATATATATTTACTTGTGTACTAGCACGGCGCCCCGATAATTAGTTGCCCGATTTTTTTTAATCGCATCGCATGCCATACACCCGATGGCATGCGATTTTAACGCATATACAATATTAAATTGTATAAGCACCCTAATGGGTGCTTTTAAGCACCCTAATGTGTGCTTACAATGCTTAAATGCACCCCCATGCCACCCCCCAAGTGGATAGTGGGGGTATGAAAAGGTCGTAGGATGCGTACTGCCGCCCCTCGCGGGCTCGCTGCGCACGCCACGCTTCGGGTTCACGTTTATACTTGGGGGGTGGCGTGGGGGTGCATTTAATCATTGTAAGCACCCATTAGGGTGCTTATACAATTTATAATCGCATCCCATCGAATTGTTTGCCATATACAATGGCATACAATTTTAAAATTGTATGCCATTGTACAACATCGGCCGATATCGCATCGCATGCGATATGGTCTGCGATGCGATGGGCGCTGTGATAGTACACAAGTATGTGTGTGTGTGTGTGTGTGTGTGTGTGTGTATGTATACCATATATATATATATACTCGAGTATAAGCCTAATTTTTTAGACCATTTTTTATGCTGAAAAAGCCCCCCTCGGCTTATACTCGAGTGAGGGTCCTACTTGAGTCAATAAGTTTTCCCAGTTTTTTTGTTGTAAAATTAGGTGCCTCGGCTTATATTCGGGTCGACTTATACTCGAGTATATATATGTATATGTGTGTGTGTATATATATATATATATATATCTTATCTATCAGGGAAGTGGGGGGTGATTGGGGTGCGCTACCTAGTAAAGAAACTGTACCTCCCAATAAAACATTACAATTTCAAAACAGAATACACATTTCTGAAATAGTGTTCTTGTATTTGAGGATGTTCCCAATGAATAAGCTCAGTCCATCTCTGGGTAAATAGTTCTTTTATTGGTGAAGAAACCCGACGCGTTTCGTCTCTAAGACTTCATCAGGGGTAAGAACCAATGGGTGAGTGGATTTTGTGTGGCTGGTCCTATTTGAAGTTTCTGTTGATCACAGCTGATGCAAATAAAATAAATATCACCAAGTCCTTCTTGATGGGGCTCAATTAAATGGAAATTTCTGAGTTGAGAGTCTAGTGCAGGTTCTTATCAAGAACAATATCAGGACGCTCTCTTTGCAGTAACCTCCTCGCTCTGCATTCAAAATGAGAGTTTCTCATTTTGAATGCAGAGCGAGGAGGTTACTGCAGAGAGAGCGTCCTGATATTGTTCTTGATAAGAACCTGCACTAGACTCTCAACTCAGAAATTTCCATTTAATTGAGCCCCATCAAGAAGGACTTGGTGATATTTATTTTATTTGCATCAGCTGTGATCAGCAGAAACTTCAAATAGGACCAGCCACACAAAATCCACTCACCCATTGGTTCTTACCCCTGATGAAGTCTTAGAGACGAAACGCGTCGGGTTTCTTCACCAATAAAAGAACTATTTACCCAGAGATGGACTGAGCTTATTCATTGGGAACATCCTCAAATACAAGAACACTATTTCAGAAATGTGTATTCTGTTTTGAAATTGTAATGTTTTATTGGGAGGTACAGTTTCTTTACTAGGTAGCGCACCCCAATCACCCCCCACTTCCCTGATTACTACACCGTTCCTCACTAACAGGAGGAATTTTGGTGGTGCTGCACACACAACCCAGCGCAACTCAGAGTCAAAAACCCTTTCTTCTATGTTTATGTATGTATGTATGTATGTATGTATGTGTGTGTGTGTGTGTGTGTGTGTGTGTGTATGTGTATATATATATATATATATATATATATATATATATATATATATATATGTATATGGTGGTACTAGTGCTGGTAGTCCCCTGATCTTTGGATGTTAAAGGTTCTTCACACCAATTGGTGTTAGGCCTTATATACACTTCCCTCTTTCCTTTAGGGTGGCAGCACCTCTCCTATGGGTTCTTGTTCTTGTGAACCCTATGTGTATATGTGTGTGTGTGTGTATATATATATATATATATATATATATATATATATATATATATATATATATATATATATATATATATATATATATATATATATATATATATATATATATATATATATATATATAGTAAAACCCCTGTTTCATATGTACTAAAACCCCGCCACCACCTATAGAAGCCTATGGGGCGTCGATGTATATTAATGCCCTATAGGTGTCTGGCGTTCCATCAATAATAAACAGCAGACTGGAGTTTCAAGATGTGATGTTAAGCTCTTTTGAAGAAGCACAAAGAAACTTGCAACGTTGAAGATGCAGTGGTTGGCCAGGGATACTTATAGTGCATTAAATGAAAGATACATCATTCCTACTTCCCTTCAAAGTGAAGATGCCCAGCAGTGCTATCAGCTTAGAACTGTCAGAAACCAGTGGAACACCGGTACACCCGTTTACAGTTTGGAATAGTCTGACCAGAAGTGGTCTTCACGCAAGAGTTGTCACCAATAAACATACCTTCGATGTGGAAAATTTACTCAACTATGCACACATAGGAATGTCAACAGGTTCTCTGGGCTGAAGTAAATATTTCAAATATTTAGTTGTCAAAGAAGGTTGTGTGTTTGCTGAAGGGCTGGAAGGAGAAATATAATGTATGTGTCTGCAGGTGATGGTGAAGCATGTAGCGGTTCCTTTCAGGTTTGGGGGTTCATCACTGCAAATGGAGTTGGGCATTTGGTCAAGATTAATTGTGCCCTCCATTCTGATGAATACAGGCAGGTACTTATTCATCATGCAATATCAGAGAGGCTCAAATGTATTATGCAGCATGACCACAACATACAGCCAATGTAATTAAGAACTCTATTCAGGGTAAAGAAGAACAAGTTCAACAAGATATAAAACTTTGACAGGAAAAAAGCTAACTGCAACTAGTTAAACATCAGAGAAATGTATTAGAAAAGTTCCTTCTTATGTGCAGATCATCTGCCAAAGGTAGTACCACCATTCGGGTGTCCCCACACCTCTCAACAAACAAATGGAAACAAAAGATAGGTGGGTACTCTTTCAACGCTTATAAATTTGTGAAAAGATAGTAGTATTAGAATAATGCGTCCTTTGAGAATGATCTCTTCTTTATTTATTACAGCATACACATATTCCGCAGCACTTTACAGAGAATATTTGAACATTCACATCAGTCCCTGCCACAGTGGAGCTTACAATCTATATTCTTTGCCTCACAGCACTCAAAGGAGCAACATTTTCATGTTTGACCAATCATAGGGGTTGTTCACAAGACCTCTATGCCATCCATAAATATACTACATATATGATAACATGAAGAAAGGGAAAAACATATATGATGCAATAAATCCTTTTAATAATACAAATACATTGGAGTTGAAGAAGTGTTCGGTACAGAAAAAAAACCCCAGGATTTATAATGACCTATTTAAGTAATTGAATATCCCCGACACCAATCAGTCTGCAGTATTGTTATACAGGTTGAGTATCCCCTATCCGAAATGCTCGGGACCGCGAGCATTTCGGATAGGGGAATTTTCCGGTTTTTGGAATATTTTTTTTGAAGCCATACTTACCTGTCCCCTGATGGTCCCCGGGCGTCCCTCGGCGTCCGCGCAGTCCCCGGGCGTCCACAGCAGGCCTCCGGCATCTTCTCCTGGTCTCCAGCGGTCCCAGGAATGCATTGCGCGAGTGTGCGCGCGCACCGGTGACGTCACCGGCGCGTGCGCACACTCGCGCAATGCATTCCTGGGACCGCTGGAGACCCTGGAGAAGATGCCGGAGGCCTGCTGTGGACGCCCGGGGACTTGGTAAGTATGAAAAGAGGGTTAGGGGTTAAAAAAAATAATAATAATTCGAATGATTCCAAAAACCACGGTTTTTGGAATAATTCAGATAAGGGATGTCCGGATACTCAACCTGTAGTATAATGTTACCGTTATATTCTTGTTTTGGTTTAATAATGAAAGTAATCATGATGATCTACAGTATATGGGCTTCAGCAACATTTCTTGTGTAGCAGTTTTCATAAATGACCTGAGTGTAACCTCTTGGTGGGAGTGCAAACACACGGGCTGTACTAATTACTACCTCATGGCCAGAGTTCAAATAGTTATTTGCTTGGAAATTCCTTGAAAAGCACAGCTGAATAAGCAGCAAATCACTTATGTTCTCTATTTTGAATGAATTGTTTTATTGCTTTAAATAGGATTTTAGCCAAATGTACAGTATTTTGATATGTCAGACTTAAGCTGCCCACACACGGTAAGATTTATTTTAAAAGATCTGGCCATTTTTCACCGTTCAGAATGACCCGTCATTAAAACACTATCAATGCGTGGTCATTTATCTAGCTCGCTGATCCCTTCAGTAGATGAATGGATGAACAACCTGTCATGCACCATTTGGCACACGTTGTTCTGTGTGTAGGCATATTGAACGATGCACCAGTGATTGATTTATTTATTTACAGTTTCTTACATATATAGCGCAGCATATTCCATTGCGCTTTACAATTGGAATGTGGTATAGGATTTGCAGTCCTTAATCAATCCATCTGAATGTTGACTCAATTGTTCTGTGTGTGTGTGTGTGTGTGTGTGTAAATGATATTGTTTGGCCAGGAGTGTTCTGGAGTTCAAGGGAAATTGTAAAAGACATTGCACCCAATCATACAATCTTGAGGGATTGTATGCACATTGGGCTTTATTCAGATCTGATCACAGTACACAGTTTTTGGAAAATGGGCAAAACTATGTGCACTGCTAGTGGGGCAGATGTAACATGTGCAGAGAGAGTTATGGTGTGTACACACTGTGAGATTCCCTTGCTATTTGACTTAAGATTCGAGTGCTATGCAATCTTTACTATCTTTGTAATGTTTACATACAATTCATATAATCAGCATTAGATTTGCACTATATAGTCATTGCTGCCCTATCTATCTAGGTTTCGATTTGTCCTGTCACGGGAGCGCACATCGGGATCGAAAGGTAATAAACCTGTGAGATCTGCATGCGATTTGCTTACGTTCAGCATACGATCTGCATGCGATTTTGACTAGTCAAAATGGAATGTCAAATCTCACGGTGTGTACACAGCATTTTAGATTTGTGTTTTATTTGGTTTCTGTGCAGAGTAAATACTGGCTGCATTATTTTTACACTGCAATTTAGATTTCAGTTTCAACACACGCCACCCAAATTTAACTCTCTCTGCATAGATTACATCTGCCTCACCTGCAGTGCATATGGTTTTGCCCATTTTTCCAAACAAATTTGTACTGCAATAATTTTGTATGGGTGGAAACTAAGTAAGCGCTGCCTTGTTGGTGTTGAATGTAGAGGTTAGTTGATAGGAGGTTGAGGGGGAGGGAAATGAATGTTGTGGTTATGTAAATGATGAAGGATCAGGATATTACTGAATAAATGTAGTGTTTATTTATAAAAGAAAATAAAATTAGCAATGTTTCAGTGGCCATTGCCTGCAAGTGTCCTTTGGGGTTGTGGGCTTCGATAATGGTATCTTATGCAGTTTGCATGGTGTTTGCTTACACCTATATGGGGTCCCCAAAGTTGGGAATGATTCCAAAACAAGTGTCACCATGGGAGATTCCCTACTGGCTATTCCCTATTGTGTCTGTCCTTCTTGTCATTTCACTCGGTTCTCTCGGTAGGCTTGAAGCCCTGTACCAGGCCGCCCACTTCGCTTTCCCGTTACCCGGCCAACGGAGCAGATAGTCACATGACACACGACCGCAAATAGCATTGTACTGCAATCAGATCTGAATAGGGGCCTTTGTGTTCACACAATTGGGCAATGCCAGCCCTGGGGGGGTTGGAGGATTTGTCCTCTGATCTGACGTGCTATACATCAGATCAGTTGGGTTTGGGATGGCTCATTCAACCGAGGTCATTTGACACTCCCTCCCTGATTAGCAGAGAAGAGAGGTGCACCTTTCGGGCAGCCGTGGTAGCAAAGACGCTGGGAGCCGCAGAAGTGTCCAAGCAGTGGATGTCCTTTTGCTCAATTTTGTCCCTACTTTGAAAACGGTTTTCAGAGTATTGCTGCATTAGGGCTATTTAATAATGGAGTAGCGCAGCAGATGTGAGCAGATTGGTAGTTGCTGGCAACCTGTTAATTTAAAAAATAGACAGGATTTTTGGAGCTTCAATCATTCAATCATGCAATCATACAGCACCTGGATTGTATGACTGATTGAGCGTACAAGGGAGTTGAAGGGAAAGTTGGACACAATCATGATTGTAAGCAGATCTTTCTGATGTATTACCACCTTTGATATTGGATTGTTCATTAAATCTATCCAATGTCTGGGCACCTTAATACAGTACTTATTTTGCTGTTGCAATGTATTTGCCTTAAGGTGCCCATACACGGTCTGTTTAACGGATCCGTTCGGCACTTAATTAGCACGCATCCCTAGTGCATGCCTTGTGCATGCACTGTGATCCGATGCGTACCTAGTACAAAAAGTATGTGCAGCACATACTTTTTGTACCGTACTATGTGATGCGTGGGAGCGCGCATCGCATAGTACTAAACGGAGCCGGCGAAAACGGACCGTGTATGGGCTGCATTAGGTACATTTGACTGTATATACAAAACAAAATCAGGTTATGTTAATTCATTATTTGCACTAATGCATGCACTCAATATCTAACAGTATATTTCCATTATAAATTACTTTTTATTCATTATTTGTACACTTTTAGGTCAGGACATGAGAATGTTGCACTAATATTACTGGAAAATGGTGCAGATGTCAATGTCCAGAATAGACTTGGTGCAAGTGTACTTACAGTAGCCTCAAGAGGGGGTCATGCAAGTGTGGTCAAACTACTTCTTGAAAGTGGTGCTTTTGTGGATAATTATGATCACTTTGATGTCAATATTGTAAGCAGCAAAGTTCACAGAGAGGCTATGCCCGAAATCACAGCCCTAATGACAGCTGCACAACATGCTCACGAGGCAGTGGTGCGTCTTTTACTGGACTGGGGAGCAGACGTAAATTACCGTATAAAGACAGGTTGGAGTCCTTTGATGCTGGCTGCTCTGCATGGCCGGGTTAGTGTCGCCCAGCAGCTGGTGGATAGGGGAGCTGATCCAGACCAAGTCAACAGTTTGGAGAAAACGCCTTTTGAAATTGCCTTAACCTTTAAGCATAAAGACATGAAAGATTACTTGGATACTATAACAACAATCAGGCCCAAGACCGGTAGGAAACAAATATTTATTTTTCATATTTTGTGTTTTATGTTCTGTGTGTTTTTAATATTTGCTACTTGTCCCTGAAGCATGATATATTTTACATTTTTCTGTTTAGTAACTTAGGGGCAGATTTATTAAGCTCGGTGAAGTGATAAACTGTCTGGTTTTTATCACCGGCCAATCAGCTCCTACCTGTGAAATTACAGGCCTGTTTGAAAAATGACAGGTAGGAACGGATTGGCCGGTGATAAAAAACAGACACTTTATCACTTCACCAAGCTTAATAAATCTACCCCTTAATTCAGTGGTGTCAAACTCATGGCCCTTTAGCTGTTGTGGAACTATACTTCCCAGCATTCCCTGCCACAGTTTTAGCAATCCATTATATAAAATCTGTGGCAGGGCATGCTGTGCATTGTAGTTCCTAAACAGCTGGAGGGACGTGAGTTTGACACTACTGCCTTAATTGCTGTACTTTCAGCTGTAATATTATATTTTGAACATGTTCGTACACCATATTGTAGATGTTTACATAACATAGAATGTATGTTCAGGCTAAATTAGGTGATTCAATTTATAAAACTAAATATGAATGCATATCTAAATAATGACCCCACCACTTCTTTATAAAAATCAATGGGGGAGATTTAATAGGATGAGAGTTTCAGAAAGTGAGAGATTTGG
This sequence comes from Crinia signifera, assembly GCF_055691185.1. Taxonomy (NCBI): domain Eukaryota; kingdom Metazoa; phylum Chordata; class Amphibia; order Anura; family Myobatrachidae; genus Crinia; species Crinia signifera. The sequence continues at coordinate 193,865,267 of NC_139221.1, forward strand.
TGAGAAATCTCCAGTTTTTTTAAAGTGGCAATCATTTACACTTCAAAATCAAACTGGTTTTGCAGTGTAAATGATTGCCGCTTTAAAAAAACTGGAGATTTCTTACCAAATCTCTCACTTTCTAAATCTCTCATCCTATTAAATCTCACCCAGTGTCTCTTATTTTATATGCACTACAGTGCACAAATTGTATGAAATCCTAGGGGTTTAGAATGGTATCTCCTGAAAACTAGTTTTTGGGACGTGCTTAATAGTGGCTAGAGCATTTCTATTGTAGCAAACTATAAAACTGCATGATGCACTTACTGCGGATTTCTGTTTGAGCCTGATTTGAATGTTGTTAAATTGAACAGAAAGGCGTGGTAAGCATCCTACGCACAAACCATAGTTCCTAGGAACTTATTCCAGAATTTATATCCAAACGAAGAAAAGGGCTTAGAACTGAGGGGTAGATTTATGAAGCAGTGATAAGGGAGGAGAAGTGATAAAGTGCCTGGTACTTTATCACTGGCCAATCAGCTTCTGACTGTTAAGATACAGGCTGGGTTTAAATAGGAGCTGATTGGCCGGTGATAAATTACCAGGCACTGTATCACTTCTCCTCCCTTAGGCCAGGTACACACCAGAACGATCCTGATTGTTAGTAGATTGTTAGCAGATTGTGTGATTTTCGCACGATCTGTTGGAGCACACAATCTGCTAACGATCTGCATCCAATTTGATCCCAATCCGATCTGAGTCTGTATCCAGTTGAATGGATCTTTTACAGATCCTCACTGCAGCAGGTGGGATCTGTAAAACGACCAAACGACAGCGGGGACGCGCATCGGATTGGAATCGGATCGGAATTGGACTTAAACATGCCCAATCTACATACAATCTGCATCCAATCGGTCGGAATTGGATCCAGATTGATGGAATTGAGCCCTAATCGTTCTGGTGTGTACCCCCCCTTACCACTGCTTCATAAATCTACCCCTGAATAGCTCCAGGCTTAAAAGTCCAAGGTTACTAGCACTTTTCCTAGTTGAATTTGACCCAGGATATTTTATTTCCAGAAAAGGCAAGGACAATTTTGCAAAAAAAAATAATAAAGATAAGTTTAATATTTACCAAATAAATTGCGTTCTCTTTAAAATAGTTTTACTGTATAATTAATGAATCCTACCCGAATTAGGTTACATTTTTATCTGTGTGGTGAATGTACTTTTGAATGGGAAATGAGCAAACGTACACGGATTTTAATGCAAGTGCCGCAACTCCATATGAAAAAATGTAGCAGTGTTTGCATGTAACTCATACTGCAGGGGTGGCCAAAAAGTTGATTGTGATTGATATCTAGCAGCAGCCAAAAACTATCATGATTCTTATTGGCTAGCTTCTGCCAATCTCATGTTTAAAACCACTGTTAGATGAAGCTGTGGCCATTTGCTGTCACATTACAGCAATAGCTAATCAGAATCAGGCTGGTTTTATTGGCTTGCTATGCACTGAAGCCACAGCTTCCATTATATGCTGCAGCCTATATCACCATGACTGGGCAGGAGAAACACTGACAGTCCCATAGATCGAGTTTGTTTATCGTTTCCCAGTTCACTGCTCTGCTTACTGTTTCTTTTCCATAGTCTAACCATGTATTGGTGGCTTTATTTGCCTCGTTGTGGCAGAAGTGAGCCTAGTTCTTAGCTTGGTGGGGATGGCTGTTGCGGAGCAGCTCACTTGTAAACGGAGGAAAGTGAGTGGAAAGCAGAATTGGGACCATTGTGCATGCAAGTTTACTTACTGTGTATGTGCAATGACGAAAACAGATGCAATTCATCATTAATCTATCTTTCACTAGGTATATGTGCAGCACTGAAAACATTATTTCGCTAAGACGATATAAAATGCTTATGAATAGAACCCTTCTTGTTTTGAATTGAAGACTGTAAAAAATTTTTTTTATTTTTAAAATAACCAATAGTTATTGCTAATAATAATGATTATATATCTATTTTTTTGCAATAGATGAAGAAAAGCGCCGACCAGACGTTTTTCATGCTGTAAAAATGGGTATGTTTTTTTTTTTCTTTCTTCTCTTTAAATATTATCTAAATATATATATATATATATATATATATATATATATATATATATATATATATATATATATATATATATATATATATTAGAGTCCAGGCAATTCGCACACTTTAGAGAAGCAACTTTAGAGTGCAGGGGCCACATAAAAATAAGTTAGAAAAACGAAGAAGCCAGCACATCCATTCCAACAAGGAAAAAAGTTTTTATGTAATAAAGTGCAAAAAATAGGGGACACATCATGGAGGGTATGGGTCAGTACATGGATACAGTCCAGTCACAATGTTACCACAATCCAGAAAAAAGCATGATTGTCCACTTTCAAGCCACTGATGCCCGACGGCCGTTTCGGTGTGGTCACCGTCGTCAGGAGCATAAATGGCTATCAGTTTGGACGCATATAAATAGCATGGTCAATCAATCAAAATCCAACACACCTGTGTATCCACAGCGCACACCGCACCAATTGCATATCCATTCCGTCTGCCATGTACAAGGTAAGCTGCGTCCGTGACCGGAAATGACGTCACACGGGTACGGACTGAAAGTCCTTCCCCGTGTTCGTTTCCACGGCAACAGGACGCAAATGCCGGAGAGATCTCAAGCCTGGATCTACGGCGTCAGACAGGGTACAACCCCAGGACTGGCGTCCGTTACCATGGCAAGGTCTCTCTGTAGCGCATGTCTCAAAACCTCTACTTCATGTCCGCGATCCTGACAAAATGCCTGGGCACGCTGACAAAGGAGGGAGTATGCTGGCTAATAGCCATTGCTGGCAAAATTACACTATAAGTACAGAAATGTGGCGGATGACGCTGGTGTATTAGTGTGCGCTGGTTAGGTGCACAAATCACATAATATAGCAACCATATATTATATGCGATATACATGTGATCACAAAGACTGGCAGCCATGAATAGATATCAAGAAAAGAAAAGGAGAAACAAAAATAAAAAAGAGAGAAAAAGACATATGAAAAATGCACAAACATCATAAATCTAGAGAAAACAATTGAGGGAATATTCCTCATTAAGTCCATCAGGGGATATACAGCCAAGTTGGCGTATCCAGAAGCTTTCTCTTCTTAGCAATAAATTTCCACGATCTCCCCCTCTTCTCAACGGGGGTACATGATCCACAGGCATAAAATGGAAGTCCTTCATAGTATGTTTGGAAAGATGGAAATGCTTTGCAACAGGTGGAGTCGTCGCATCGATGGTGGTTATAGCTTTTTTCAAAGAGGATCGATGCATCGCAATACGTTCCTTCAGAGTCCTTATCGTTTTACCGATATATACCAGATTGCATGTGCAAATAATCGCATACACCACAAAACGACTATCACAGGTGAGATGATGACGAATGGGGTATGGGGTTGAGGTTCTAGGATCAACAAAAACATCAGAAGTTAGTAAAAATTGGCAGTTGACACATTTGCCACATTTAAAGCTCCCATTTTTGGGAACCAGCCATTTTGTCATTTTTACAGGTGCCAGATCAGATTTGGCAATTAGGTCTTTCACGTTTCTACTTTTCTTGTAGCAAAACATTGGATAATTCACACAATATTGCCCTATTACAGAGTCTGCCTGTAAAATGTGCCAATGATTCATAACTACATCACGTATTCTTTTGGAAGCTATAGAATACGTGCTGATAAAGGTCAACCTATCTGGTTGGTCCAATCTGGTCTTAGAAGAAAGAGCCTGTTCTTGCGAGATCTCCTCACAATGACTAATGGCTTCACTAATCTCATCCCTGGAATAACCCCTCTCCTCAAACCTTTTCCCCATCTCTATCAAAGAAGGAGATACATCTTTGTCATCTGACGTTATACGTCTCACTCTGAGTAGTTGGGACAGCGGCAAACCACGCTTGAGAGGGCGTGGATGGAAACTGTCAGCCATAAGTAACATATTTTTATCAGTTGGCTTGCGATACACGCAAGTGGTAATGCAACCATCACGAAGGGTAATTCCAACATCGAGGAAACTGATGTACATCTCACTAAATGCCAATGTGAAACGGATGGAAGTGGGCAGGTCATTCAAGAAATCAACAAACTCAGTCAGAAGCTTGGGTTCACCAGTCCACACCATGAATAGGTCATCAATGTAACGAACGTAAAAAAAATACAAATGAAGAATAAATGGGATGTGACATAATATGTTGGTTCTCATACATATGCATAAACAGGTTGGCATAGGCCGGGGCCATATTGGACCCCATGGCCGTGCCCTGTCGCTGTAAATAAAAAATTTTTTCAAAAAGAAAATAATTTTTTGTAAGTACAATCTCCATAAGCAATAATAAAAAATTCACATTGGGACCTTCATAGTGTGGACTGGCAGAAACCAAGCTCCTGACTGCATCCAGTCCATCCTTATGTATAATGTTGGTGTATAAACTAGAAACATCTAGAGTCACTAAAAGAGAGTCAACTGGAAGTTTGCCTAACTGTTTTAACTTATGTATAAAGTCAGTGGTGTCACGTAGGTAATAGGTGGTATTCTGCACCACGGGTTGGAGCCAAAAGTCGATATATTGGGAAATGGGCTGGCACAGGGATCCACAGGTCGACACAATAGGTCGACCTGGTGGATTGACCAAGGTTTTGTGCACCTTGGGCAACACATAGAGAATCGGGGTACGTGGATGGGTTTGCGTAAGGAAATAAACAGTGGGCTCATCTAGCCACTCATTGATGAGCCCCATCTGTATAACAGAATCGATTTCCTTTTTATAGGCATATGTTGGATCATATGTCAACCTTTTATAACATACTTCATCGGCAAGCTGCCGAAGTACTTCAGAGATATAATCTGATCTATTAAGTATCACCACCCCGCCCCCCTTATCAGCGGGGCGAATGGTGATACTGGTGTTGGCTCCAAGATTTTTAAGTGCCATATTTTGCTCCTTAGAAAGATTGGAATAAGATAGCTTTTGTTTACTCATAAAGTCTAGGGTGTCACGCTTAACAAGATTGATAAAGGTCTCAATAGAACGATTTTGACAGGGAGGATCAAAGGTGCTTTTAGTTTTAAAGGGATGGGGTTTTTTGGGAGGCGTAGGATTTTTTACAAAAAAATCTTTTAGTCTCAAGGAGCGATGAAATCTATACAGTTCAACTTCAAAATCAAAGGGGCGTTGTTTAAAAGTTTTTACATAACTGAGGCCCTTACCCAATACCTCCAATTCATATCTGTCAGGTGTATAATCTGACAGATTGAATATTACGGTTTCATTTTGTTTCTGCGTCCTTGTTGCCTCCTGTCTCTTCCTCCTCCCAGATCCACCCCTTCTGCAAGGTCTCCTCCCTGTGTTTTGTATTTTGATCGCGTCAGACTGCCTTTGGGAAAAACCCGCTGTGAGGGTTGGTCAGAGTCGCTAGCCGATGTATGAGTGTCAACATCTGAAAAACCCTTATCTGTCCGTCCTACCCGTCTTCTACGAGCTCTAAAATTTTCTCTCCAATTAGTTTTGGATTCATTGCCCTGTAACCAGCCATACACACGTAAATCCCTATAATCTTCTTTGACAGTTTTATATTTGCTTTTTTTAAAGGCTAACAATTCCAGTCTAAAGGCATCAACGGAATCACCAAGTTTAACTAATAAATCCCCTGATGGGTCACTTTTAAGCAAATCAATGCCAGCATTTTCACATGTAGAGATTTCCTGCTGCAGCAGCTCTAAATCAAGATTAACTCGTTCTATGACTAGCAAAATCAGTTGTAATGAACAGTCATTTAGAATCTGACACCATTGCTGGCAAAAAACCATGTTAGTCCGACCAATAGTTGGCTGATTGCGGATTCTAAAGCCGCGTGGAATCATCTTTTCTTTGTAATACTGCGATAAAGTCAATCCATGCAATGTTAATTCCACTTGTCTTTTTTTCAGCTTTAATAAATCGGAGTAAATCTCAGCAGGGGTGTCTATATCAAAAGCCAAAACCTCAGTGTTGGAAAACAGTATGCGGGCCTCATCTTTACTGTCAAAACGTTTTATCCCACTCAGAGCCTCTGTCAATGCTTTATCCATGCTGTCAGTCATTGCGAAAAAATGTATAACATCCAACTCCAAGAAAAACGAAAAAATAAAAATAAAAAAACAAAGAAGAAAAAATCACAAGAGAGTCCCAGGACAGCAATCCTGTATCTTTAAGAGCAGGTGCAAAACTTGCATAATGAGTTATAATAGAGTCCAGGCAATTCGCACACTTTAGAGAAGCAACTTTAGAGTGCAGGGGCCACATAAAAATAAGTTAGAAAAACGAAGAAGCCAGCACATCCATTCCAACAAGGAAAAAAGTTTTTATGTAATAAAGTGCAAAAAATAGGGGACACATCATGGAGGGTATGGGTCAGTACATGGATACAGTCCAGTCACAATGTTACCACAATCCAGAAAAAAGCATGATGGTCCACTTTCAAGCCACTGATGCCCGACGGCCGTTTCGGTGTGGTCACCGTCGTCAGGAGCATAAATGGCTATCAGTTTGGACGCATATAAATAGCATGGTCAATCAATCAAAATCCAACACACCTGTGTATCCACAGCGCACACCGCACCAATTGCATATCCATTCCGTCTGCCATGTACAAGGTAAGCTGCGTCCGTGACCGGAAATGACGTCACACGGGTACGGACTGAAAGTCCTTCCCCGTGTTCGTTTCCACGGCAACAGGACGCAAATGCCGGAGAGATCTCAAGCCTGGAGTACAACGTACTTATAGTGTAATTTTGCCAGCAATGGCTATTAGCCAGCATACTCCCTCCTTTGTCAGCGTGCCCAGGCATTTTGTCAGGATCCCGGACATGAAGTAGAGGTTTTGAGACATGCGCTACAGAGAGACCTTGCCATGGTAACGGACGCCAGTCCTGGGGTTGTACCCTGTCTGACGCCGTAGATCCAGGCTTGAGATCTCTCCGGCATTTGCGTCCTGTTGCCGTGGAAACGAACACGGGGAAGGACTTTCAGTCCGTATCCGTGTGACGTCATTTCCGGTCACGGACGCAGCTTACCTTGTACATGGCAGACGGAATGGATATGCAATTGGTGCGGTGTGCGCTGTGGATACACAGGTGTGTTGGATTTTGATTGATTGACCATGCTATTTATATGCGTCCAAACTGATAGCCATTTATGCTCCTGACGACGGTGACCACACCGAAACGGCCGTCGGGCATCAGTGGCTTGAAAGTGGACAATCATGCTTTTTTCTGGATTGTGGTAACATTGTGACTGGACTGTATCCATGTACTGACCCATACCCTCCATGATGTGTCCCCTATTTTTTGCACTTTATTACATAAAAACTTTTTTCCTTGTTGGAATGGATGTGCTGGCTTCTTCGTTTTTCTAACTTATTTTTATGTGGCCCCTGCACTCTAAAGTTGCTTCTCTAAAGTGTGCGAATTGCCTGGACTCTATTATAACTTATTATGCAAGTTTTGCACCTGCTCTTAAAGATACAGGATTGCTGTCCTGGGACTCTCTTGTGATTTTTTCTTCTTTGTTTTTTTATTTTTATTTTTTCGTTTTTCTTGGAGTTGGATGTTATACATTTTTTCGCAATGACTGACAGCATGGATAAAGCATTGACAGAGGCTCTGAGTGGGATAAAACGTTTTGACAGTAAAGATGAGGCCCGCATACTGTTTTCCAACACTGAGGTTTTGGCTTTTGATATAGACACCCCTGCTGAGATTTACTCCGATTTATTAAAGCTGAAAAAAAGACAAGTGGAATTAACATTGCATGGATTGACTTTATCGCAGTATTACAAAGAAAAGATGATTCCACGCGGCTTTAGAATCCGCAATCAGCCAACTATTGGTCGGACTAACATGGTTTTTTGCCAGCAATGGTGTCAGATTCTAAATGACTGTTCATTACAACTGATTTTGCTAGTCATAGAACGAGTTAATCTTGATTTAGAGCTGCTGCAGCAGGAAATCTCTACATGTGAAAATGCTGGCATTGATTTGCTTAAAAGTGACCCATCAGGGGATTTATTAGTTAAACTTGGTGATTCCGTTGATGCCTTTAGACTGGAATTGTTAGCCTTTAAAAAAAGCAAATATAAAACTGTCAAAGAAGATTATAGGGATTTACGTGTGTATGGCTGGTTACAGGGCAATGAATCCAAAACTAATTGGAGAGAAAATTTTAGAGCTCGTAGAAGACGGGTAGGACGGACAGATAAGGGTTTTTCAGATGTTGACACTCATACATCGGCTAGCGACTCTGACCAACCCTCACAGCGGGTTTTTCCCAAAGGCAGTCTGACGCGATCAAAATACAAAACACAGGGAGGAGACCTTGCAGAAGGGGTGGATCTGGGAGGAGGAAGAGACAGGAGGCAACAAGGACGCAGAAACAAAATGAAACCGTAATATTCAATCTGTCAGATTATACACCTGACAGATATGAATTGGAGGTATTGGGTAAGGGCCTCAGTTATGTAAAAACTTTTAAACAACGCCCCTTTGATTTTGAAGTTGAACTGTATAGATTTCATCGCTCCTTGAGACTAAAAGATTTTTTTGTAAAAAATCCTACGCCTCCCAAAAAACCCCATCCCTTTAAAACTAAAAGCACCTTTAATCCTCCCTGTCAAAATCGTTCTATTGAGACCTTTATCAATCTTGTTAAGCGTGACACCCTAGACTTTATGAGTAAACAAAAGCTATCTTATTCCAATCTTTCTAAGGAGCAAAATATGGCACTTAAAAATCTTGGAGCCAACACCAGTATCACCATTCGCCCCGCTGATAAGGGGGGCGGGGTGGTGATACTTAATAGATCAGATTATATCTCTGAAGTACTTCGGCAGCTTGCCGATGAAGTATGTTATAAAAGGTTGACATATGATCCAACATATGCCTATAAAAAGGAAATCGATTCTGTTATACAGATGGGGCTCATCAATGAGTGGCTAGATGAGCCCACTGTTTATTTCCTTACGCAAACCCATCCACGTACCCCGATTCTCTATGTGTTGCCCAAGGTGCACAAAACCTTGGTCAATCCACCAGGTCGACCTATTGTGTCGACCTGTGGATCCCTGTGCCAGCCCATTTCCCAATATATCGACTTTTGGCTCCAACCCGTGGTGCAGAATACCACCTATTACCTACGTGACACCACTGACTTTATACATAAGTTAAAACAGTTAGGCAAACTTCCAGTTGACTCTCTTTTAGTGACTCTAGATGTTTCTAGTTTATACACCAACATTATACATAAGGATGGACTGGATGCAGTCAGGAGCTTGGTTTCTGCCAGTCCACACTATGAAGGTCCCAATGTGAATTTTTTATTATTGCTTATGGAGATTGTACTTACAAAAAATTATTTTCTTTTTGAAAAATTTTTTTATTTACAGCGACAGGGCACGGCCATGGGGTCCAATATGGCCCCGGCCTATGCCAACCTGTTTATGCATATGTATGAGAACCAACATATTATGTCACATCCCATTTATTCTTCATTTGTATTTTTTTACGTTCGTTACATTGATGACCTATTCATGGTGTGGACTGGTGGACCCAAGCTTCTGACTGAGTTTGTTGATTTCTTGAATGACCTGCCCACTTCCATCCGTTTCACATTGGCATTTAGTGAGATGTACATCAGTTTCCTCGATGTTGGAATTACCCTTCGTGATGGTTGCATTACCACTTGCGTGTATCGCAAGCCAACTGATAAAAATATGTTACTTATGGCTGACAGTTTCCATCCACGCCCTCTCAAGCGTGGTTTGCCGCTGTCCCAACTACTCAGAGTGAGACGTATAACGTCAGATGACAAAGATGTATCTCCTTCTTTGATAGAGATGGGGAAAAGGTTTGAGGAGAGGGGTTATTCCAGGGATGAGATTAGTGAAGCCATTAGTCATTGTGAGGAGATCTCGCAAGAACAGGCTCTTTCTTCTAAGACCAGATTGGACCAACCAGATAGGTTGACCTTTATCAGCACGTATTCTATAGCTTCCAAAAGAATACGTGATGTAGTTATGAATCATTGGCACATTTTACAGGCAGACTCTGTAATAGGGCAATATTGTGTGAATTATCCAATGTTTTGCTACAAGAAAAGTAGAAACGTGAAAGACCTAATTGCCAAATCTGATCTGGCACCTGTAAAAATGACAAAATGGCTGGTTCCCAAAAATGGGAGCTTTAAATGTGGCAAATGTGTCAACTGCCAATTTTTACTAACTTCTGATGTTTTTGTTGATCCTAGAACCTCAACCCCATACCCCATTCGTCATCATCTCACCTGTGATAGTCGTTTTGTGGTGTATGCGATTATTTGCACATGCAATCTGGTATATATCGGTAAAACGATAAGGACTCTGAAGGAACGTATTGCGATGCATCGATCCTCTTTGAAAAAAGCTATAACCACCATCGATGCGACGACTCCACCTGTTGCAAAGCATTTCCATCTTTCCAAACATACTATGAAGGACTTCCATTTTATGCCTGTGGATCATGTACCCCCGTTGAGAAGAGGGGGAGATCGTGGAAATTTATTGCTAAGAAGAGAAAGCTTCTGGATACGCCAACTTGGCTGTATATCCCCTGATGGACTTAATGAGGAATATTCCCTCAATTGTTTTCTCTAGATTTATGATGTTTGTGCATTTTTCATATGTCTTTTTCTCTCTTTTTTATTTTTGTTTCTCCTTTTCTTTTCTTGATATCTATTCATGGCTGCCAGTCTTTGTGATCACATGTATATCGCATATAATATATGGTTGCTATATTATGTGATTTGTGCACCTAACCAGCGCACACTAATACACCAGCGTCATCCGCCACATTTCTGTACTTATAGTGTAATTTTGCCAGCAATGGCTATTAGCCAGCATACTCCCTCCTTTGTCAGCGTGCCCAGGCATTTTGTCAGGATCGCGGACATGAAGTAGAGGTTTTGAGACATGCGCTACAGAGAGACCTTGCCATGGTAACGGACGCCAGTCCTGGGGTTGTACCCTGTCTGACGCCGTAGATCCAGGCTTGAGATCTCTCCGGCATTTGCGTCCTGTTGCCGTGGAAACGAACACGGGGAAGGACTTTCAGTCCGTACCCGTGTGACGTCATTTCCGGTCACGGACGCAGCTTACCTTGTACATGGCAGACGGAATGGATATGCAATTGGTGCGGTGTGCGCTGTGGATACACAGGTGTGTTGGATTTTGATTGATTGACCATGCTATTTATATGCGTCCAAACTGATAGCCATTTATGCTCCTGACGACGGTGACCACACCGAAACGGCCGTCGGGCATCAGTGGCTTGAAAGTGGACAATCATGCTTTTTTCTGGATTGTGGTAACATTGTGACTGGACTGTATCCATGTACTGACCCATACCCTCCATGATGTGTCCCCTATTTTTTGCACTTTATTACATAAAAACTTTTTTCCTTGTTGGAATGGATGTGCTGGCTTCTTCGTTTTTCTAACTTATTTTTATGTGGCCCCTGCACTCTAAAGTTGCTTCTCTAAAGTGTGCGAATTGCCTGGACTCTACTATATATATATATATATATATATATATATATATATATATATATATATATATATATATATATATATATATATATATATATATATATATATATATATATATATATATATATATATATATATATATATATATATATATATATATATTATGTTAGCTGGTCCCTTAATTAAATCAGTTATATGTCCATCTTCTAGTGTAGTCTCAATGTGTAGAAAAAAGATCACAAGCCCTGACTTTGTATGTGTATGTATTGTAGATGTGTTTGAGGTGTATTGTATTCGTTATTATGTATGTATTTTAATGATTTGGAAAAATTAAATAAAGACTCAATTAAAAAAAAAAAAAAAAAAAAAAAAATATATATATATATAATATATATATATATATATATATATATATTTTTTTTTTTTATGGTCTCTGATGTTTATATACAGTATGAGAGTTTTATCATGCATGCTAACAATCTTCATTCAGTTTTTGAATGTTCTTAAATTAGTCTCTAGTATAATAGCACTTTTCTACCAAAATTCCGGGTCAAACCCAGGATTTTGTCAGGTCTCACTTTGAGGTCCCTATTTCCACTGTATTCCTAGGTTTTTCCAAAGTAGGGGTTGAGCAGCAGGGATCAATCAGCATGCATTGGCGGTCAGTGGGAGGCGGCTGTGCAATGGGCAATCAGTGGCTATAGATTGCAAAGGTGCTGGCTATCCCAGGAGGTTAGGACACCTGACCCTCACAACTAAGCCAGAGGCTTTCATAGTAGCCTACTGGGGCAAATACTTTTAACCACAGTGTATAAAAATATGACCGATCTCATCTAGGGCAGGATGTATTAACATACCTCGCCGGCCGCCGCGATGCAAGCGCATATGTACTAACATATGCAGTTGGCATCACGGTGCGGTGAAGGAGGCCCCTGTGATACCTGTAATGTGTCATGCCAGGACAGCTCAGCTTGGCTGTCTGCGGTGCCTCCTCCTCCCCCCTGCAGCCGGAAGGACGTCTGGCTGCATTGCTAGGGGGAGGAGGGGTTTTCCTTCCGGGTCCAGGATGTGGCGGGTTTGCGGCGGGCAGGGCATGGAGAGTAACAATATGTAAGAAGTTACAAGTAACCACTATGTTCTGTCTCACTCTCCAGCAACTGGTTGCAAGTTAAGAGGAATGCACTGCTTTAACCAAGTCAGCATGGTTTGAGCGACATTGCTGAAATCTTGCTATGAAAAATGCTCTGTGTATTGGATCATTTGTACAAGTGCAGGGTCAGTAATGTTAAAGTAACTGTATAGCTAAACTAGAGGTATGGGATGAGCTTCAGTATCTAACTGTATTGCAGTGGGCAGGTAATTATTTTGCTTTCTTCTGCTTTTATGACCATGATGTATACATAATTGGAATATTAATGATATCAATGCTTGTTTAGCTATTAATGTGTATTTTGTTCTTTTTTTGTAGGGAATCTGTTGCTGGTTAAAGAGATTTTAGATGAGGATCCTAACCAAGTCAATGCTGTTAATGCAGATGGAGCATCTCCATTAATGATAGCTGCAGTTACTGGGAAACTAGAACTAGTGCGCCTTCTGGTTGATAAGAACATAGATATAAACAAACAGGACAGTGTCCATGCCTGGACAGCTCTAATGCAAGCCACTTATCATGGGTAGGTGCAGTGGTATGTTAATAACTCTTAACAGAGAATATTATTTGCAGTATGTAACATAAATATGTTAATTTTGTTGTGTTAATGCAATGTATTTTAGAAAGGAGTATGACATAGGAAAATGGGTACTTGTTTCCTAGCACGGCGCCCATGATATTTAGTCGGATGGCATTGTATGCATTGTATCGCATCACATGCCATATGCCAACATGCGATTTTCAATTGTATAAGCACCCTAATGGGTTTTTTCAATGGTAAATGGCCCCCCTATACGATGTTTAATTGTATAAGCACAATGTTAAATGCACCCCCACGCCACCCCCCATATCAACGCCAACCCGGAACGTGGTGAGCGGCGGCAGTACGTGTCCTTCGACCTTTTCATACCCCCACTATCCACGTCGGCATGGAGTTGACTTTATATAGTGTGGCGAGCGCAGCGAGCCACCGAGCCCAAAGCGTGGCGAGCAGAAGCGTATTACTTTACATGTATTCCACGGGGCTCGCCATGCTTCGGGCTCCGTGGCTCGCTGCGACCGCCACACTATGTAAAATCATTTCCACGCCGGCATGGATAGTGGGGGTATGAAAAGGTCGGAGGACGCGTACCGCCACCCCTCGCGGGCTCGCCACGCTTCGGGTTGGCGTTGATAGTGGGGGTGGTGTGGGGGTGCTTTTAACATTGTAAGCACCCTAATTCGGGGCTTATACAATTAATAATCTTATAGGGGGCACATTTAACATTGAAAACACCCATTAGGGTGCTTATACAATTTTAAATCGTATACCATTGAATATGGCATACAATGGCATACAATGCGATGGTATGCGATTTAAAAATTGTATAACATTGGCTGCCATCGCGTAACATCGCATACCATCGTATGGCTTATGGTGTGCGATGCGATGGGTGCCATGCTAGGAAACAAGTACCGGAAAACAAACCAATGTAGTATAACCAAGCGCAGTGCACTAATTATAGTCCCAGCGGCCGTTTATAAGGGATACTCAACCCTTAAATTGAACCAGAAAAATAAAGTATCCTGATAAAAATATATACCGGTATTTATTTTTCTTAAGCAAAATCTTAATTCACAATACCACCGGCCGGTGAGACAATATCATATACTTTATACACAATCAATAAAATTTATGTAGCATAAAATCATAAGCTTAAAAATCTATCTATTTCATAGACTACAGCATGCATAGCTTTATGAATTGGCTATTTATATGCGCCCAGTCGGGCTTTGGCAGTAAACAAGAGGCTTGGTGCTTATAAGTATAGCTGTGTTTAGTGCACTCAATACAGCTGTTATAATTGACCCTGCAATTAGGGAAAAAGCACCCATAGTCACACTGATAAGCAAGGTTAGTACTTTTTAGCTTTTAAGCATGTTAGTCAATCACACATAGGGTTCAGTTGTGCGGGACCCTCAGGTCACTTTGTGACCGTGTCAAATCTGAAAGCGCCCATTCATTCAAAGAATGCTGTAAGATACACAATTGCTTGATACTTATGCTCCGATGTTTAGGATGGGTTATTGTTTGTAATCCACTTGTGGTGAGAATCGCGTGCCTGGAGCGGGTCCCCGGCTGCTGGTCTTACCGATGATGCAGCCTTCTCAAGGAGCCTGCTCCGGCTTCAGTCTCCCAGGCTCTAGTGGTTTGTAGCGACACGCAGTGTAGTGATGACGCGTTTCCCCGCCTCTCTCCTCATCAGTGGCTTTGTCGGATGAAGCCTCTGACAAGGAGAGAGGCGGGGAAACACGTCATCACTTCACTGCCTGTCGCTACAAACCACTCGGGACCAGGAGAATTTTGGATAATGGATTATTCCGTATTTTGGAATATTTTAATATTTCAATGATGTATTTTGAAGTATCTTGCATTTATGCTGTATAAACACATAAAATAAACACAAATATATTTTATTACCACATAAAATACACACAAATATATTTTATTTGTTCAAAAAACAAGGTTTCAAAACATGAAACAAAATTTGTGTACTATCTCAGATATTGAATTTGAATGCCAAGCAATCATTTTCTTGTACATATATAGTGCCAGTTACATATCATGTCCTCAGTAGGGCTGTTACAGATGTCCCCAGTGAGTTTTTAGCTAAACAAATTTTTTTTTCCACTTTCTGGAAAGTATGGTTTTCGGAATAATTCGTATAACGGATATTCGGATACGGGATACTCAACCTGTATATATTTTTATCAGGATACTTGTGTTATAGTCTATTAGCGCCGTTTACATTTTTGTTTATTTTTCGAGTACCGGAAAATGTACCATTGTGAATCTAGTATCCAAATTTACATGGGTAACCATTGAATGCATAGCAACTTTATGTTTTTCGAGTGTTTCCCAAGCTCTGTCATTACATTCCAAGTCTCAGTCATCTATGCTTGAGCACAGATTACTTAATAAGTAAATCAGATGACTTCATATCTGTTACAATTCCATCTCTCCAATGATCAGCTATATGTTACTCCATGATACAAGATGTGTATACAGACAATGTAGATCACACCATTTGTACTTTCAGGACTATGATACTCCAGTTTCCGTTAACAAATGAATTCCCTCCATCCCATCACTGGAGCTCCATTCGACCACCTCCCTCCATTATCTAGATTCTTTTTAGGTTTATGCACCTGTTAATGTTGGGGCCTGCTCTTCACCCCACAGTCGTGAAGTACACGCCACTCTTATGTTGGTTATGCTGATATCCATTTGCTGCTCTTTATACTTATGCCATCTATCGTGCCTTGTATTGTTATTTTTGAAAATGCAATAAACAGAATTTACAAAAAAAAAAATCAGATGACTTAAAAAGTAAATCAATTTGATTTAACCATCTGGACTTGTTTTATCCTTAAAACCTAGCTATTTATATTCTAGCAGAAATTAAATGTATTCTTTTGGCACTTAATCCACTTAAAGAGGATTCTTTAACAATGCATATGCCAAGTCTTGCTGTTAGAATGGGAGGTAATGTTTACTGTTATAAAAGGTGGCATATTATTGTGAATTGCTTCCACACTTTTGTTTTCTATGACCATGAGCTTCCCATGATACCATGTCAAAGGCAGGATTGCTCTTCAGAAAGGAGGTTTAAATTAGAGACAATACATGTTTTATTTATATCCCTATATTCTGCAGGCTTGAAGGAGCGTTATACATTGTTTGAAAACATATTCAACAAGTGTACAACTCACCTTGCTGAGTATAATGTGAGGTTGTCTCATCTGGATTGTTGTTCAATGAAACCTAAATCCTAGGGAATTTTGTATACTTCTGAATATGTTTTATAATTTAGCATTTAATGCTATGGATAATATATAGTATTTTACTAAAGTCTATCCCGTTTCAAACATGTATGTACAATGGGAGCAAGTACACTGCTGTGGAAGAACAAAGAGACCTAATATTTCAGAAGAGGAGGATCCAACCAGTGTGGATGGGGTGGTTAGGTGATGGCCTGATGAGTGGGGGGAGGGGGTGTAGGGACAAGGGGAACAGAAGTAGGAGTGATGAACGGCAATGTATATGATGAGCAGCATTCATAATGGGGGCTGAGCATTGTATGTATAACTAGATTTGCTTATCCATATGTCAGTTGCCACTGAAATTGTCAATATAAACAAATATACATTTGTAGTTAACCTATCTTGAAATAGAAAGTACAGTGACATTTAAATAGGCTATATTTTCTCTAGTTAAAAAGGATGTCAACTTAAAAATTGGATAAACAAGATGTTTTTTTTTCTCTTGTTTAGAAATAAGGAAATTGTGATTTACCTGTTAAGTCAAGGAGCTGATGTTAACCTGCGTGCAAAAAATGGCTATACAGCATTTGACTTAGTAATGCTACTCAATGATCCAGGTTTGGAACTTTATTCTTTAGTAATGCATGCTTTAAAACAATTACTCCATTGTTAGGCCTGTGCTTTTTATTCTATACTGCTTGGCAATCGGACAGTATAGTGCTGTTGTTTGACATGTTACATGAGCCCCTTTCCATTTGAAAAAACGGACTTTGATTAAAAATGGCCAATTTATAGGTGGTGCCTATGTTCTGTACATATACCAAAATATAGCCCACCTCACCCATACATTACTAAATTATTAAATTTTCCCAATTCCTGCACAGCTTTCGAAACAAAAAGGGTGTACTGTGACTTTTCACTCAACGACTTTTGAGGACACCATTAATCCTGACCAAATCCCCAACTCCATTTGCTGAAATGCAGGCCCAAACAAGAAACCTCCATCATGCTTCACGGTTACCTGCAGACTCATTATTTTGCTGCTCTGCAGCCCTTCAGCAGAGAAACTGCCTTCTGTTACAACCAAGTATTTCACATTTTAACTCCTCAGTCCAGATCACTTCCTGACATTTTTCTGCCATTTTTCTGCCCTTCAATGCCTATACTTTTGTGCGTAGTTGAGTTGCTTGGCCTTGTTTTCATGTAGAAGATATGGCTTTTTATCCACAATTCTTCCATGAAGAACACTTCTAGACAAACTTTTCCAAACAGTAGATGGGTATACCTGGATCCCATTGGTTTCTTTTAGTTCTGGGCTGATGGCATTGCTGGACAACTTCTAATTTTGAAGGGAAGTAGGGATATGTCTTATTTAATGCACTTAGTATCCTAGGCCGATAACTGGGTCTATGGTCCTCAACGTTGCCAGTTTCATTGTTCTTCATCAAAGAAGCACATCTTGAAACCCCAGTGTGCTTTGAAATCTTTGCCTGGGAGAGACCTTGCTGATGCAGTAAAATTACCTTGCATCATTTTGCTGTGCTCAGTCTTGCCATGGTGTATGAAGTGTGACGTGAAACGGTCTTTCACAAACTCACCTTGAATGGATACTATTTTGAAGGTAAAGGGTGGTCACACCAAAAATGTTATTGATTTATTTCTTGTCATTTACTTCCATTTTTTTATGTTCTTCCTTTGCAGCTTTTTTTTCAGACCTGCCTTAAACTTTTAAACATTATTGTACTTGTAGTCATGCACAAGGCATGTGAGCAGCGCTTAATAAATTTAAACCAATTGAATGAATAATGAAAATATTTTACTATAATAAAATATATATATATATATATATGTATACAATAGATGCACAATACAATACACAATATAAAATAAATGTTAAAATCACGCCACAGGAGAATGGATGGAGTGTAGATTAGCCCAGGGGAATGAGGGGCAATGGGGTACAGTGGGTCACAGGTAAGTGCACTTTACCGGTATTTGGGTGACTTTTTTGATCCAGGAAAGTCCACTTTTGTGACATGGTGTTTATCCTCACTATTGACCACGGTAATTTATAAGCTGTTTGGAGGTAGGAGTGAACCATAGGCTTCCGCTATTCTACTGGTAATCTGCCCTAGTGGATTATATTGGATTATATCCACCAGGGTGGTCCAGGATGCGGTGTCCGCCAGGAGATGGAATGTCACTGGAAGGGGCTGGATGGTATTTGCCACCAGTGGACTTGTAGAGCAGTGTCCGCCACATGGATGTAGTTTGGTAACAAGGGGGTACCTGGTATCCGACAGTCCAAACTGGGCAAGATGGTACACTTTTTTAGGGTCCTGGGCGTGAAGTATAGAGGTGTCCATCCAGCGCATTTCGCTGCCAACTGCAGCTTTATCAAGCTTTATCAAACAGCACCCTTGATAAAGCTGCAATTGGCAGCGAAATGCGCTGGGTGGACACCTCTATACTTCACGCCCAGGACCCTAAAAGTGTACCATCTTGCTTAGTGTGGACTTTCGGATACCAGGTACCCCCCTTGTTACCAAACTACATCCGTGTGGCGGACACTGCTCTACAAGTCCCCCCGGTGGCAAATACCATCCAGCCAACCAAGTGGGAAGGACCCTGTGAGTAGAAGCCCCTTCCAGTGACATTCCATCTCCTGGCGGACACCGTATCCTGGACCACACTGGTGGCTATAATCCAATATAGTCCACTAGGGCAGATTACCAGTAGAATAGCGGAAGCCTATGGTTCACTCCTACCTCCAAACGGCTTATAAATTACCGTGATCAATAGTAAGGATAAACACCATTTGTTACAAAAGTGGACTTTCCTGGATCAAAAAGGTCACCCAAATACCGGTAAAATGCACTTACCTGTGACCCACTGTACCCCATTGCCCCTTGTTCCCCATGGCTAATCTACACTCCATCCATTCTTCTGTGGCGTGATTTTAACATTTATTTTATATTGTGTATTGTATTGTGCATCTGTGGTATATTCCGCATGGGTCTTCAACCTGTGGCCCTCCAGATGTTGTGAAACTACATGTTCCAACATGCATTGCTACATTTTTTTTCCTATGAGAGCATGCCAAAACTGTCAGGGCATGCTGGGACATGTAGTTCTACAACATCTGGAGGGCCACAGGTTGAAGACATGTGGTATATTGTTTATATCTGTTTTTTATTATAGTAAAATATTTTCATTATTCATTCAACTGGTTTAAATTTATTAAGCGCTGCTCACATGCCTTGTGCATGACTGTTTGTGCCTTTTTCTCTCTAGGTTGGGATTGACTACCCCCCCCCCCCCCCCCCCCCCCCCCATTTTTGAGCAGCTGCTTTACCTAGAATCACAGCTACTGCCATAGCGCCTGATTTGTTTTCCTTGTTAAAAAACTTCCTGAGTTATTGTACTGGAACGCCCTACACTTTGTTAAATAGCTATCATTGGTATCTGTGTGCTCTTGCACCAGCCCTTTGAAAACTGACAAATTTACATATACACACACACACAACACTGTAAAGCCCACCCTTTTCTAATTTTGATCTACGGAATCTCCATTACCACATAGTCAGGTCTGTACATCATTGTTTCCCATAGTTGCCTGTGCTTGGCTCTGTAGAATATGCAGAGTGAGAATGCACGAAACTGCTTCAGCTCCTGAGAGAGCATTTAAAAATCACCCTAAAACCAACTTAAAATCTGTTTGCACTAGACTTCAGGGCTGGAATCAGAAATTGTGGGGCCTGGGAATGACAAAATAGGCAGGGCCCCCTTCCCTTTCTCAAGCACCTGGAATGCCAGGTGATATCTGTGTCGAATTGGAAGAACAAAACTGTGCAAAGCTAGAGTATAAATTAATATATCATTATTGTTTAATACAAATAAAAATAAAACACGTACAGTAATAAAATAGACTAAACAGCTATCTTGTGGACACAATATTAACACTAATAAAAATATAAAAATAAAGAAAACATACACATAAGACCTCAAAAGTACAGGGCCATAGTCATGCATTAGTAAAATATCATATTATAAGTGCTACCCCCACATGAGACTATTTTGTTGAGAATAACTTTAGTTAGTTCATATATACATATATAAATTGCAAATATGGGCAATGCTTTATTCGTAATCATTTTACAATTAGATAAACTTTAAGTTTGTCCCAATTTTTATAAGAAGCAGAAATGTCTGTTCCATGGTTGAATTATTGGCCCTGATTCCCAATTGCACCCAAACTAGATGGTTTGCTGCAACCGGGACATGCCCATTTTATAGGCATGCCAAGCCCAGGGTTTGTCTCTTCTTACGCAGACTTCTTGGACCCAGCACAGGGGTTCCAATAGCCAGTCTGATGGTTGTGATGGTGATCTGCTGCTGTGTCTACAGGCGCAGAACTGTTTGCAGATGCATGCAGGATGCATCTATTTCATACAGCTGCCGTCTGCTGCATTTGAATTCCATGCATTGGAATCGGGCACAAGGTGCAGTCCTCCAAGCGCCTATAGGAGGAGACTTAATGAAAATCACAATGTGTTAAAGTAGAGCAGGAACTTCCACTTTACTCCTTTAAGGAGTAGAGCGCAGTGTAAACTGTCTATGAGCAACCTCCTGTCCATTTGTGTTTTGTCATCCATATTACATTATGCAAGATATAAAACATGTTTTCAGGACATATGAATGGATTATAATGAGGTCTTGTCTTGTTTCTCATCTGTAGACACTGAACTGGTTCGACTACTGGCATCTGTCTGTTTGCAAGTGGACAAAGAAAAGTCAAAACAAAAGACTAAATTATTTCTCAATTCTAAGAACAAACCATCTTATAACTTCCCTCTTCCACCTGAAGACAAAGCTGGATTAAAGGTAGTGTTCAACATGTTTACTTAGAATGTATTGAAATAATATTTTTAGAAATTATTTTTTTGTACCTTTAACATATTGCTCACTGATGAAGTTCTACATTTAAGCTTATATTAACTGATGACTTTAGAGATGACCTTGGACACCACCAAAATGTAGAATTAAATTAATAAGCCAGTGGTTCCCAAACTTTTTCAGTTCAAGACACCCTTTGGCTCTCCATGATTTCTTTAAGGCACCCTTAAGCCGAAATAATTAGCAAACCCTCCATTTTTAAAGTAGTTGGGTCAAAATAACGCTATTAGTATTTTGATCAGCTAAAAATACTTTTTTTCCAGGGGACCCCTAACTTTAAGTTGGGGTCCTAATCCGCTGTTTCTGGGTCCCAGCACATAATATGCCTTTGATCTCCTCCCATCATTACTGTGACTACAATGTCTACTGGAGGGGGGCAGAAGAAAGAGTGAGTGGAGAGAGAAATAAAGAGGGTGTTGGGAAAAGAGGGGAGCAAAAAATGAGGGGTGATCAGGGAAAGAGAAGGCTTCATGGTAAATGAGGGAAAGAGAGGTGTGAGATAGACAGGGTGTCAGATAGCGAAAAGGGGAGAAGCAAGAGAGGAAAGGAGTAAGAGTATGTTGGGGAGGGAGAGCGAGTGTCAGGGAGAGAAAGGGATGAGAGATGGAGTACGACGGTGTCAGGGAGTGAGAGTGTGGGCAGGGGTCAAGAAAGGGGGAAACATAGGGATAGAGGTGGAGGGGAGAAGAGAAAGGAGAAATATTAGAGGGAGAGAGAAAGATAGAGAGAGGTGAGAAGGAGGGGGAATGAGAGAGGGTTGATAGAGAAGGGCCAGAGGGGAGAGAAAGAGAGGGGGGCAAGAGGAGAGAGAGGGTTACAGACTGGCCGAGGGGGGAGACAGAGAGTGGGTGAAAGAGAAAAAGAGGAGTGAGAAAATGTAACCGTGAGAGGGTGAAAAAGAGAAGACAAGATGGGGTGAGGGGTGGAAGGAAAAAAAGAGAGGGGAGGGGGTGAGATGATGAGGGGTGAGGTTACGGGGTAGCGAGAAGTGGGGTGAAGGGGGTGAGGTAAAGGGGTGAGAAAAGGCAGGTCTCATTCTCACCACCATTTACCATTTGCCAGCACTGGCAACCACTGGATCTCCTGCTCCCACCACCTCTGAAGGGGGCACCCGGCCTCCCCCAGGGACACTTAGGGCCTTATTCTGGTCGATGCGTAAATTTCCAAATTCTTTCGGATGGCGTTTTTTAGCCGTCTGCGCATGCGTAGGCAACGCTATGCGCATGTGCCACGCAAGGTCTCCGTACTTGTTCTCACTAATACCGTACAGAAATGTGCACCGCATTCACTCGGGAGATATGGGCGTATTATGGGCGTCATTCGGAAGTACACAGGGGCGTAGTTTCAAAGTGGGCTAAACTGGGCGTACACGAGGGAGTGCACTAATTCTGGTAGGCATGCAATCGGACTGAACACCGACTGCAAACGAAGCAAAAGGCAAGAAATATGCGGTGTCCATAAGCAAGTATTTTTTTGCGGACACCACTCGGTCATGCGCTAGGCATTCGGATCGCCCAATTAGTACTCCCGCACCTGAACCAATGTCACCTGAACACAATACAATCCACTCCTCTACTCATTAATTACACTCTTTTCATTGCTTCAATTGGAAACCTTGCAGCTTAAATGGACCATTACTAAACACACAAATCTATGCTGAAAGCACGGCTGCATTTGTTACACACATTTACACTGCAAGCAATGGACAGAACTTGCTTTCACTAATATAAATATACATGTCACTTTTACATTTACCAATAACAGCACACATTTGGGGATCAAAAGTTAGTGCTATGTTTTGCGGAAATACACCGCATCGGTGCGTACGGCCATGTTCCCGTCCGTTCTGACGCGGTAAGACCGTGCAGACGCTGTAAGACCGTGCAGAATATGTGTGTGTCCACCACACACGCAAGGTTTGGATGTCGTCCGTAAACACGCCCTCTTCTTAAAGTGTGAGTCTGTCCGAATGAGGAGGACCGGTGGGCGTTTCTTTGTACCATGTCCGCACAGCGTAGCGTGCGGACCGCTCAGAAAGAATTCGGAAAATTACACACCAACCAGAATAACCTCCTTAGTTAGGATAACATAACGGTCAGTGCAGTACAGGTAGCGGGTGTAGCATTGGGTGCCTGATTACTGATTTTAATCATATTTTATGACCAAAATGTTTTTTTTTACAACCAGTAACAAATATAAGTTTCATTTGATGCAATAACACTGCAGCGTGTAGACTGTCACACAACATGTGAGCAAGTGTTATCCATGGGAATAGGGTTGCCTTGTAAGATAGTACAGAGGAGGTAATGCAACTACTAGGTGACAGTGCCATCACTACAGAGAGCAAGGCTGAAGTTACTGTAGCTTCTTATTCGGCCAGCTGGAGGTTGAATAAGAAGCTGGCCGAATAAGCAAACTCGTCGGCGAAGTGGTGAAGAATGTGCTTTGCACAGTATGCACTGCAGTCTGGAGCACAGCATCCAACCTACCCAGAGACACGCAGAAGTCCTGGCCGGGTATTACCTTACACTGGGGAATGGTGTCGCCGCGATGTGTCGCTGTCACCAGGCACAGGTACTCAGTGGCTACCGCTGTCCTCCCGCACTGCTCCCTGCTCATACTGATCCGCACACTCGCACCCGCAAGTCCCCGCCTCTCTGCTGATTCAGCTCACAAGCACAGCCACCTGCATACACCACCAGAGCGCCGGCTGATTTCGCACTCTGCACTGCCTTCCTCCCTGTCAGACTTTGGTCATCCAGGCGCATCCCTCCTACCCACCAGCCCCGGCGCCTGCGTGACGACTCGGCTCACATGCACACCACATAAATAAAAAATAAAAATTACATGCGGCTGCCAGCAGGCTGCCTCGTTAGGGCCATTGGCCGCGGCACCCCTATGACATCACTGCGGCACCCTAGGGAGCCACGGCGCACAGTTTGGGAACCACTGGAACAAGCCATCAATATATTATTAAATGTCCATATGCTTCTTAAATGAAATCAGTAATCTGCATGAGATCCAGATGAGATTTTGACTATGTAGTCAAAATCTCATCTAGATCTCATGCAAATTGTATGGGTTTTATCCCAAGCGATCCAGATGCGTTCAAGATGCGCGCTCCCATATCTCAGCCAGAAAGTCTTGGCTGCCCTGTCTATATAGTGCAGATCTGCACTATATAGTCTAAATTGTATGCAGATAGGCTAAATTGTATATATTGTATGCCGATAGTCTAAATTGTAATCGCATCTGGATCTCCTGCAGATTGTACAAGTGTGTACACAGCATTAGAACTAGATTTGGATTTGACTGTGTCTCTGAAATTATCAATATTCAATATACTGTAGTATTGCTATTCATCTTCAGAAATGTAGATCGTACCTTCTCTTAGCCTGCAAGTGGCACTGTTGTCTTGCAGACTGACCAGAATCATACTTTATGACTGATGATTAAACAAAAGGAAAACGAAGTATAAACTCTCCCCGAATTCTGTTCTAGACAACCAAGCGTGATGGATAGCTCAAACCATTGGTGCAGCGAACGGCCACTGCGTAGCGAGCAGTACTGAATCAGGCTTTTTACCCCATAATGACAATGACATTTTTCAGGAGATTTTTGCAAATTTATTAAAAATAAAAAAATAAGAAATCTTATGTACATAAATATTCACAGCCTTTGCTGTGATTTCTTATTTTTTTGATGCACCTTTGGCAGCAATTCCAGCCTCAAGTATATGATGCCACAAGTTTGGCAGAAGTATCTTTGGGTAGTTTCGCCCATTCCTCTCTGCAGCATTTATCAAGCTTCATGAGGTTTGTTGGGAAGCGCTTGGTGCACAGCCATTTTCAGATCTCTCCAGAGATGCTCAATCGAATTCAAGTCTGGGACAAAGAGTAAATTTTTTGTCATATCAAACCAGAGAATTTTGTTTCTCATGGTCTGGGTTTCCTTCAGGTGCATTTTGTCAAACACTAGTCATTTTTTTTTACTAAGGAGTCACTTCTGTCTGGCCACTCTACCATACAGTACAAAAATTTAGTGTATAAATACACAGATGAAGAGATCCCTCCACCGGCGCACACCAAGTAGAGAAATGTTACGTCCCTACTAGATGGGTAACGTTCCTCTTCTCCGCCTCCGAGTCGGGGATAGGTGTACTTTTCCTGATTTCCCCTTAGCTTAAAAGGCACCTGTCTCTTCTCCCTGTATTGGAATTTGCTTCCTCTGTATTAGCCGTAGGTTGCAAACAGGGATAGAAGGCACAGAAATTTCGGAATATGGTGAAGTACATTTTTAATAATAAAAATTTTCAGACATAAAAAACATGAAATGTAAAATACATATATCACACCAAACAACAATGGGCCAGGTATTGGTAGGTAGCAAGTGGATAATTACCCTAAAAAATAGAGAACTGGGTTTAGGCAGCTCTCATTGATCGCAATCGGGTATCAAAGGTCTCTAGGTAGGCACCGGTACACCCTCTGAGATCCCAGGACACAGGTAAACCATCCGCGTTGCTCTCCACACAAAATTTCCTGGGCCCCTCCGACACGTTTCTACCTCTACTTAGGTCTTTATCAAGGAGTGTGTATATGTCAACTGGAGTCCGGTATTTATTCTCTGGTCAGCCAATCCCAGAAAAAACTCGAATGCCTGACGCTCTCCATGCGGTAGAAAATGCTCTGTAACTGGACTTCCCATGGAAGTTTATACACTAAATTTTTGTACTTTGTTGTAAGGTGTGGGGACGCCTAGAAGTAGATCCAATCACTGGCTGCAGAGACATTTTGCGCAGACGAGTGGGAGGTTTTTTCAAACTATTCTGAGCACTCTACCATAAGGCCTGATTGGTGGATTACTGCAGAGATGGTTGTTCTTCTGGAACATTCTCCTCGCTCTGATAAAGTGACCTTTGGCTTCTTAGTAACCTCCGTGATCGCTCAGTTTAGACGGCCGAACAGCTTTAGGAAGAGTCCTCGTGGTTCCAAACTTTTTCCATTTACAGATGATGGAGACCACTGTGCTCATTGGGACCTTCAAAGCAGCAGATCGATTTCCATACCCTTCCCCAGATTTGTGCCTCGAGACAATACTGTCTCGGAGGTCTACAGACCATTCTTTTGCCTAAATGCTATGTTTGTGCGCTGACATGCACTGTCAAGTGGTGGATGTCCATATAGACAGGTGTGTGCCTTTTGAAATCATGTCCAATCAACTGAATTTACCACAGGGTTACTCAAATTAAGCTGTAGGAACATCTCAAGGATGATCAGTGGAAACCCGGTGCACCAGAGCTCAATTTTGAGCTTCATGGCAAAGAATGTGAATTCTTACGTACCTGTACATGCAAATTAATAAATTTGCAAAAATCTCCCCAAAACCTTTTTCACATTGTCATTATGTTTTACTGTGTGCACAATTTAGAGGCAAAAAAATGAATTAATTCCATTTTGGAATAAGGCTGTAACATAACAAAACGTGTAAAAGGTAAAGCTTGGTGAATACTTTCCAGATGCACTGTACATCATTCTTGAGGTGGAAGGTCTGCTAAAAAAGAAAATGTAAAAGAGAACACATGTGAAACATGTTTGCCTAAATCCATTTTATGTGCATGGAGGCATTTGGCAAGGGTACAAGGGTATCCTGTACAGGTGCAGTAATGATTACACATACTTCATAGCATATGGTACCCAAGCTGAAGAAAAATAGTTTCACCCCTCCCTCAATGTTTGCATGCTTGCACTAATTTAACTTCGCTTATTCCACGTTTACACTCTCGAAATAACCTGGGTTTTTGCATGGGAGTGTGCAAAAACCCAACATTGTAGGCAGAGTAAATGCAGACAGTTGAAAAATGCCAGGTTGGGATACACGGCATTTCAGCATGGGAAGCGAGCGGGGTTGAACATGCATTCGACCCAGCTTGCGTTAACTGAAATAGCTGGCACTGGGAGATGTTGTCATCTCCCAGCGCTTGCTCAGGACCCACCTCTGCTACTGTCATCAACCCAGCATTATGATGGGTATGAAGACCAGTGGAAAAGGATCACAAGCCGCACGGCACCCGGGTAGGAGCTGCATAAAATATCCCGGGTGCGACCTGACTATTTGATGTAAAAGTGGTTGCTTGCACTATAAGGTTTATGATAGACACATGGACACTTGTATAGTATTCATTCAACAAGAACACAATCCTTTAATCACATCCAAAAATCTATAGCATTAATTAAATAAAATAGCCAATTGCTCCACCCCACAGAGCATATTTAATAAACAAGGAGCAACCTGCAATAAATTACAATGTTTAAAGTTTCATATACTGTAGATAAGTGTTACGTAATGTATCGGACATTGAACACCCATTATAATGGTGAATAAATTATAATTCTGAACTCTATTAGAAAACACTTAGATGTACCAGCAGTATAACAAATTAAGGGCCCGATTTCAGGTTGGCTCGGTAAGCTGCGAACATTGCAGCTTACAGAGCTCCTGAGATGCTGCCCCCCACCCCTGTACCATGCAAAGGGATGTGTAACTAAAATACATCCCCTCGCATGTCTCCGTGCAGGAGAAATCATTCAGGGGTCACCGACCGAGTGGGATCTATGGGGAGGTCTTTCAGGCCATAGCATCTGTCGGTCCCATGGTCCTTCAGACAAGGGTGACTTTTACCACTTCTGCCCATGGTGGCCAGAGTGCTTCTTCAGTACTTTCAGCAAGATGGTCATTCTCATTTCCCCTGATTGGCCATTTTGAGCTGGGTACTTGTCTCTGCTGGATCTTCTTGCCCTCCTAGATCCACTTCAACAAGGGTCTTGTCTTCACCCCCAATTTATCTTGACTAACTTTGACATAGTGGCTCTTGTGACCCAAATTTTGAGAGCGCAGAGGTTCTTTGAGATTAATAGCTTGTATTATCTTTCAGACCAGAAAGCCTATTCTGCCCAAGGGATTCGGTATGAAATCCCGAATGGGTCATAATACAGTTTGAGTATCCCGTATCCAAAATGCTCGGGACCAGGAGAATTTTGGATAGCGGATTATTCCGTATTTCGGAATATTTTAATATTTAAATGATGCATTTTGAAGTATCTTGCATTTATGCTGTATAAACACATAAAATACACACATATATATTTTATTACCACATGAAATGCACACAAATATATTTTATTTGTTCAAAAAACAAGGTTTCAAAACATGAAACAAAATTTGTGTACTATCTCAGATATTGAATTTGAAGGCCAAGCAATCATTGTCTTGTACATATATAGTGCCAGTTACATATCATGTCACCAGTAGTGCTGTTACAAATGTCCCCAGTGAGTTTTTAGCAAAAAAACTTTTTTTTTAACTTTCTGGAATGTATGGTTTTCGGAATAATTCGGATAACGGATATTCGGATACGGGATACTCAACCTGTACCGACAAGGACAAAATCCCGACATTTAAAATACCGACAAGGACAAAATACCGACAGGTTACGAGGTCGACATGTTTTTTTTCACAGTTTTTTTTACCCGAATGTCGACACAGTTGGAATGTGGACACAGTTGGAGGTGAACCTGGAGGTGAACCGCAGCCCCTTGCATCGCTAGCAATAATGCATCGGGCAAGGTGCCTCGCTGCACTCGGCACACTATTTTATTCTCCCACCACGCCCTAGAAAAAAACCCATGTCGACCTCGTGACCTGTCGACCCAAAGTCATGTTGACAGTTTCACCTGTACATTCTATATGTCTGTATTTTGACCTTGTCGGTATTTTAAATGTTGGGATTTTGTCCTTGTCGGGATTTTGACCCTGTTGGGATTTTGACTGCATCCCCTCCCAAGATTTAAAACCTAGTATGGACATTTACATTCTCTGGAGTGCAAGTACATCTCTCTCAATCACGGTTTTATGTTTTTAAAATTTTTGGCATTTGAACAAAAGGGATTTGTCAAAAGGTCTCTGTCTTCTTTTAGGGGGCAGGTTTAAGCCCTTTCTGTGGATGCTCCTAAGCATGGTTGGCCAGCTTAGAAGTGTTCTATTGAAAGATGGGTGATGAATACTTTTCAGCAGGCATATCTGTCTTTGGAGAGATGCCAGTTCCTAATTTATGCCCATTCAGCTTGGGCGGTTTGCTGGGTGCGTCGGTAGAATAGTTTTGGAGGCAGAAACCTGGTCTCTGTGCATATGTTCATCAAGTGGGACCAACCCATTTAACCCAGTGTCAGCTAACAGTGTCCCCCCGATGAATGACAAGGAAAGGATTTAATGTTCAGTACATAATAAATCCCAGTTTGCATAGCCTTGAGTAAGTAAAATGTATAATTAGAATAGGTACTTGTTTCCTAGCACGGCCACAATCGTTATCGGTCGCGGCTCTTATTTAGTGCACTTTAAGGGCCGCGATCAACCCCGACAGAGGAGATGCTCCTGATTTCAGAAATCGTGGGTATTCTGTACCATGCTTCAATTACCGCGACACGACCGACGCGATAATTGAAGAATTGACCGAAATCGGCTGGATTACCAGCTATCGGTCCCATCGGGAGCACTGAATGGCAGTATTCAATGCTCCCGACGCGATCGACGCGATAATTGAAGAATTGACCGAATTCGGCTGGATTAGCAGCAATCGGTCCCATCGGGAGCACTGAATGGCAGTATTCAATGCCCCCGACGCGATAATTGAAGAATTGACCGAAATCGGCTGGATTACCAGCTATCGGTCCCATCGGGAGCACTGAATGTCAGTATTCAATGCCCCCGACGCGACCGACGCGATTTTTATTTTTTTTTTGCAAGCAGCCATTTCATGTTTTGACATGGCTGCTTCCAATTCTACCCCACATTTAAACCCAAATTTACAGTTTGTACCCTATTTTTAACTACACATTAAATAATAAATCACACGACACATGACAATAGATTTAACATGTTTTATTGAAAACTTTTATTTTTTTATCTTTTTTTTTTTTTTTGGTACTTATGAGTTATCTGGGCGCCCGATTTTTTGATTGTATGCCTTAAGTTAAGGCATACAATCAGATGCGATGCGATATCGCATCGCATCGCATGCGACCATCGGATACGATGACCCGATTTTTCCATAGGAATCAATGTTAAAATGGACGGAGTCCATTTTAACATGGAATTCAATGGGAAAAAGGGGTCCTCTTCATACCCCTACTATCCAAGTGGGCATGGAGTTGGATATAAACCTGTGGCGAGCGTAGCGAGCCACCGAGCCCGAAGCGTGGCGAGCGAAGCGAGGGGACGGTATTCTATGTCCCCTCGCGGGGCTCGCTACGCTCGCCATTCTTCAGGCTCGGTGGCTCGCTACGCTCGCCACAGGTTTATATCCAACTCCATGCCCACTTGGATAGTAGGGGTATGAAAAGGACCCCTTTTTCCCATTGAATTCCATGTTAAAATGGACTCAGTCCATTTTAACATTGATTCCTATGGAAAAATCGGGTCATCGCATCGCATCCGATGGTCGCATGCGATGCGATGCGATGTGCCCGATCCGACCCGATTTAGAAATCGGGCGCCCGGATAACTCATAAGTACCTTTTTTTTGCAGCAAAAATTTGCTGATTAACATTTTTTTTTTTCACAATAAATAAAAATATATATTTTTTTTTTTACGGCAAAAAATTGCCGGTTTTTTTTTTTTTTACATAAAAAATGTGATGATTAATATTTTTTTTTTTCACAATAAATACAAATATATATATATATATATATATATATATATATATATATTTTTTTTTTAACAGCAAAAAATATGCGGATATTTTTTGGCATTTGAACAAAAGGGATTTGTCAAAAGGTCTCTGTCTTCTTTTAGGGGGCAGGTTTAAGCCCTTTCTGTGGATGCTCCTAAGCATGGTTGGCCAGCTTAGAAGTGTTCTATTGAAAGATGGGTGATGAATACTTTTCAGCAGGCATGTCTGTCTTTGGAGAGATGCCAGTTCCTAATTTATGCCCATTCAGCTTGGGCGGTTTGCTGGGGTGCGTCGGTAGAATAGTTTTGGAGGCAGAAACCTGGTCTCTGTGCATATGTTCATCAAGTGGGACCAACCCATTTAACCCAGTGTCAGCTAACAGTGTCCCCCCGATGAATGACAAGGAAAGGATTTAATGTTCAGTACATAATAAATCCCAGTTTGCATAGCCTTGAGTAAGTAAAATGTATAATTAGAATAGGTACTTGTTTCCTAGCACGGCCACAATCGTTATCGGTCGCGGCTCTTATTTAGTGCACTTTAAGGGCCGCGATCAACCCCGACAGAGGAGATGCTCCTGATTTCAGAAATCGTGGGTATTCTGTACCATGCTTCAATTACCGCGACACGACCGACGCGATAATTGAAGAATTGACCGAAATCGGCTGGATTACCAGCTATCGGTCCCATCGGGAGCACTGAATGGCAGTATTCAATGCTCCCGACGCGATAATTGAAGAATTGACCGAAATCGGCTGGATTAGCAGCAATCGGTCCCATCGGGAGCACTGAATGGCAGTATTCAATGCCCCCGACGCGATAATTGAAGAATTGACCGAAATCGGCTGGATTACCAGCTATCTGTCCCATCGGGAGCACTGAATGTCAGTATTCAATGCGACCGACGCGATTTATTATTTTTTTTTTTTTGCAAGCAGCCATTTCATGTTTTGACATGGCTGCTTCCAATTCTACCCCACATTTAAACCCAAATTTACAGTTTGTACCTTATTTTTAACTACACATTAAATAATAAATCACACGACACATGACAATAGATTTAACGCACTCCACTGTTATTCATTAATACGCTACAAAAAAGCGAATAATATTTACCTCAGTCGGTAGCAGGTGAGAAAAGAAATCAAAAGAATAAATAAAGGCCTTTCAGGCACAATAAATTCAAATCAAACTGAAATAGAATCCGAGAAAAAAAACAAGGCTTTAATCTGAGATACTCATAGCATATGATATAATAAATGCAATCCACACCACATTTCACAACAGAAGTACTGAAATATTTGTGTCCCTCCACTATCCACACCATCCCGAAGCGTGGCGAGCGGCGGCGGTACGCGTCCTCCGACCTTTTCATACCCCCACTATCCACGTCGGCGTGGAGTTGAGAATAAATTAGTGTGGCGAGCGCAGCGAGCCACCGAGCCCGAAGCGTGGCGAGCGCAGCGAGCCCCGCGTCCTCCGACCTTTTCATACCCCCACTATCCACGTCGGCGTGGAGTTGAGAATAAATTAGTGTGGCGAGCGCAGCGAGCCACCGAGCCCGAAGCGTGGCGAGCGGACGCTGATACCTTCACAGATCCCTGCGTACCCTCGCGTGCCTCACAGGTGTCCACGCCCACTCGTGGGCTTCTCAGGTATCAGCGTCCCCTCGCGGGGCTCGCTCTACTCGCCACGCTTCGGGCTCGGTGGCTCGCTGCGCTCGCCACACTAATTTATTCTCAACTCCACGCCGACGTGGATAGTGGGGATATGAAAAGGTCGGAGGACGCGTACCGCCGCCCCTCGCCACACTTCAGGATGGTGTGACATGGCCGCTGTGATGGGACACAAGTTATCCAAAGTCTACTCCAACAGGTCATTCCAAAAAAATGTGAAAAAAAACCTCCTTGCACTTTAATACTAAAATGATACATCATAATACACATTTAGAACAACAAAATTTAGAAAAATGCAATTTAGCATGGAAAACACTACGCACTCCAATGTTATTCTTTAACACACTACAAAAAAGCGACTAATATTTACCTCAGTCGGTAGCAGGACCCCCCAAAAAAGGTGCCAAATTAGACCCTTTTAGGCACAATAAATGCAAATCAAACTGAAATAGAATCCGAGAAAAAAAACAAGGCTTTAATCTCAGATACTCATAGCATATGATATAATAAATGCAATCTACACCACATTTCACAACAGAAGTACTGAAATATTTGTGTCCCTCCACTATCCACACCATCCCGAAACGTGGCGAGCGCAGCGATCCCCGCAAGGGGACGTGGATACCTTCACAGTTATACGCGTCCCCTCGTGGGCTTCACAGGTGTCCGTGGTGATGTGGACACCTGTGAAGCCCGCGAAGGGACGCGCTTACCTGTGAAGGTATCCGCGTCCCCTCGCGGGGCTTGCTGCGCTCGCCACGCTTCGGGCCTCGGTGGCTCGCTGCGCTCGCCACACTATTATATTCTCAACTCCACGCCGACGTGGATAGTAGGGCATGAAAAGGTCGGAGGACGCGTACCGCCGCCCCTCGCGGGGCTCGCTGCGCTCGCCACGCTTCGGGTGCACGTGGATAGTGGGGGTGGTACACTGGGAAAAAAAGGCATTTGGGGTACATTTACAAATTAATTAGAAGAACAATTTAAGCACAACTTACTTTATTAGGTGGAAAACAGAAATTATTTTTATAGAAGTGGCAAATCACCGATAACAGCAACTGCAATTCCACAAAAAAAATAAAAAAAACATCATTAATCAAAATCCAATGACATACAAATCCACCCCCACTATCCACGTGCACCCGAAGCGTGGCGAGCGCAGCGGTACGCGTCCTCCGACCTTTTCATGCCCTACTATCCACGTCGGCGTGGAGTTGAGAATATAATAGTGTGGCGAGCGCAGCGAGCCACCGAGGCCCGAAGCGTGGCGAGGGGACGCGGATACCTTCACAGTTATACGCGTCCCCTCGCGGGCTTCACAGGTGTCCGTGGTGATGTGGACACCTGTGAAGCCCGCGAAGGGACGCGCTTACCTGTGAAGGTATCCGCGTCCCCTCGCGGGGCTCGCTGCGCTCGCCACGCTTCGGCCCTCGGTGGCTCGCTGCGCTCGCCACACTATTATATTCTCAACTCCACGCCGACGTGGATAGTAGGGCATGAAAAGGTCGGAGGACGCGTACCGCCGCCCCTCGCGGGGCTCGCCACGCTTCGGGTTGACGTTGATCGTGGGGTGGTGTTAACAATTGTGGGGGCCATTTCAGACTTCACGGTGACTATTTGGGCTCTGTGACCCATTTAACATTGTTTCCTATGTAAAGATCACGGGCATTGAGGCATTGAACACTAAAATCGGGTCCAATCTCATTTTTAATATTGGTCCCTATGGGAAATTGCGGCCATCGCGGGCATCGCATCACACCCGATTTTTAGTGCATTCGATGTTCGCGATGGGCGCCGTTCTAGGTAAAGAGTACCAAACAGTTTACATGCAGATTACTATAAAGTAGACACAGCATACTGCCTGCTGCACCATTTCAATAACAAGCACATGACACCTCAAACAGCTATATTTTACATATATGTACCAAGAAATCATTACAGTCTATGTCACCCTGCATTACTATCACAAACAGCAGACTATTCTGCATGTATTATAACACACAGTACATCATTTCCAGGCACATGATATCCTCTGCACATGAACCTGTTTTATCCAGATTTTCATTATTAGCATGACACTAAAGTCATACACTTCATAAACTCCTGCACATAAACACTCTCTAGCTATTTAGATAAACAGTACCCCTTGAACATAAACATTATCCACTCTATACACCCAATGGTAACCCCCTAATCCACAAAAAAATGATATATGAAGCACACATGTATATATATCAGTAACCACAGTAAGCGCCCCCACCCCCCCAAACCCCCTCACCCCCTCCCCCCCAAACCCCCCCCCCCAAGCCTGTATATGTTCCTCACAAACCCCAAGGCCCACCTATGCTCAGTAATCGTCAAAATCAACTTACTATTTTGTGCAGGGGCAGGGAGCCAGACACAGCTGCTGCGTGTTGTCTGTAATTACCATCAAAATGGCTGCTGATGTCCTTCCCCAGAGTGCTTTTGGCTCGTTTCTCCCGGCAGGCAGAAATATCGCGTCGGTCGGGCGGTGATGTTACGCTCACGTCAATGCATAAGACCGACCGACGCGATATTTGTAGATGTACGGTGTAGCTCGTAATGCGGGGAGTTACTTGGAAATTGAACGGTCGCGTCGGTCGGAGCCGTTGTAAAATGCGCCCGACGCGACGGACATGTTAAGAACAGTATTAACACTGTATAGTGCTTATACTGATCGATCGCGTCGGTCGGAGCCGTTGTAAAATGCTCCCGACGCGACGGACATGTTAAGAACAGTATTAACACTGTATAGTGCTTATACTGATCGATCGCGTCGGTCGGAGCCGTTGTAAAATGGTCCCGACGCGACGGACATGTTAAGAACAGTATAAACACTGTATAGTGCTTATACAAGTACATGTCACGTCGGTCGGCAGCATTGAGCTGTTAAGCTCACAGTACATTGCGGCCGACGCGATATGCTTTTAAACATGTGTATCATGTCGACATGTCGACTAAACATGTCAACTTCAAGTTGATCATGTTTAGTATGCTGATAACAGTGGGTCTCTGTGTCCAAATCATGGTGAGGGCCACAAGCCCCAGAAGCCTATGCAAATTATTGTTAGTAACCCACACACACTTCTTGGGGCTTGCTGCGCTTACCACGCTTTGGACTCAGTGGTCCACTGCACTCACCGCGCTCCAAAAATTATTTGGATAGTGGTGGTGTGACTCCATAGCATTCATCCATCACAAATCATTCAGCTGACACAAGAAACACAAGTTTTTTAAAACCATTTTTCAAATTTTACTTTTGAAATGAAAATGGAAAAACTGTATATAAGTCATTGAAAACAAAACATATTACATGAACATTAATGGGGGAAAAAGGAATGGGGGTAAATATCACGAGTCCTTGGGTAATAAAGTCAAGGCATATAATATGCGGGCAAAAGGGTTATCATGTCCAAGGCTCTTCCGCCACATGAATTCTTCTAGATAGCTCTGGAGCATATGCCTGGCGGTGCCCCTGTGACGTTTATTCCGCCACTTGCATGCCCCCCACATCCGTTCCACATTCTGGGTGTGAACCCCTGTTGTAGGGTCGACAAAGTTATACCGGTGGTTCACCTGGGCATGCTCATATCCTGCAGCATTCAGCTGGGCCGTACTGTACGCTCTCCAGCAATCGGTGTAGACAGTAGACCCAGGCTCCACAAACTGCAGGATAGCTTCCATGAGGGTATTGGCGTCCCGAGTGGCAACCTTGGTGGCGAAACACTGCCCTGTTTCTCTGCATATGCCACCAAAGACCCATTGCTGAGGCAAAACTCGGCCAACATTTGCCTGCCTTTTCACGAAGAGGGTCTCATCCACCTCAACGATCTTGCCGGGACCTCCAATCCGGCGCTGCGGCTGCGCCATGAGGTCCAGCAGGCAGGCCTCCCTCATGTACTTATTGTACAGGACAGCTGTCTTCTTGGAGAGGGACAAATTCTTCTCGCAGTAGTCCACGCTGGTAAATTCCTGTACCCAGGAAAATATAAAGCGGACCAGCGTTAGGAATGGCAAACGACACCCCGGAAAGAACAGTCCTGCTCTCAGACTCCTCTTCAAACGGCAGTCCCTCACATTACAGCGCCACATGGTCTCCTTCAGATTCAGCCGCATCGGATGACCATTGTCGCACGTAGCCTCTGATGGCAGCAGATGATGGCGCTGCAGAAACGCCACTGCCTCCTCCTCACTTGTAGGCAGTGAGAACATATTCACTTCAGCCATCTCAGAGGTCACGGAATCACCCACAGAGCACTCCACAGCACACCAATCCACAGCTCAGGACTAAGGATCAGCACGGCTCAGGGTCAGGATCACCAGAAATCAATCGCAGAATAATCAGGATCAGCAATAATCCACTGGATCTGTAGCAATCCGCAGCACAAGGCTCAGGATCAGCAGCAAATAGTATTCAAAGCACAGGATCAATCAGGGAGATATCACCAGCAAAGGATCAATCAGCCAAAAAATCACCAGCAACTGAATACACGTCTCACTCCTACCGAGACAAACCCACAAAGGCAGTAGGGGAAAATAAAACAGAAGGGGCTGTCAAAGTAAGGGGCCGGACTATCACAATAAATATTGACATTGATGCTGTAACTGAGCAGGTTACAGAGGGCAGATTTCATATTGACATAGAAACACACATTACAACACATTAAAACATATGGTACTAGGGAGATTTTATAGGGGGTTGGACTATAAACATTAATTGGGCCTATTAAAAAGGGCCAAAACAGCGGGAAAAACATAGGACCAATGGCCCAGATTAACATCGTGTGCATCATGAGCATCGGGGGGTTTTGCTTAAACATGCGACGCGACCGACGCGATTTAAGAGAAAGATCCGGAGGAAAGAAGTAAATCGGTAGTATCGCGTCGGTCGTGGGTACATAGTTAAAAGGGACCCGACTCATTTAACAAGATACCGATGTGAATACCGAGGCCAGAAATAAACATCGGGAGTACAAAACTACATCGGGGGTATCTTAAGGGTCGGGATCATCGTAACCTTACAAAAAATACACCGATGCGACGCGATGCTCAAGATTGACAAGATTCATATCGGTGTGGCCGTGCTAGGAAACAAGTACCTTAGAATATTATCTGTCAAATATGATCATGCTTTCTATTGAATATAGTTATGTTGATTTAAATATAAAGAAAATGAATGTGTTCATTTTGCTATTATTTATCTTCTACTTTCTTCCCAGTCATGGTGGAATAGGATGTCTAATCGTTTCCGCAAGCTTAAACTGACCCAGACTCTGAGGCATGGCTTCTCTGCCAACCGTCTTGTACCATTGACTGAAAATGCCAGCGCATCTCTTGATTCCATGATGCGAATTTCTTCACAGACAGACACAAGCAACCCACGAAGACCCGACTCTACTACAGCTTGGACATCTTCCACCACAGACAGCGGTGAGGCAACACAGTATTTCATTTTGACATATATTGATTTTTTTTTTCATACAGGGTTGGTGACATCCCTAATCAAGTCCAATATTCATACACAATCCATCCCAACAGTATAAGAGGTTGAGCACAGCTAATACAAAGAAGTACTCATAGACAGGGTTACTGTACATTGCACAGTGCAATCACTAAAATTGGATTTCCTTTTTGGGGGCACCCTTTTGTATGTGATGTGATTATGTTTTTTTATTTAAAACGTAGGTTTTATTCCTTATTCTTAAGAAAAGGCATTACTATGCATGAATCATTAATAAAGTAGACCGATAAGTATCTGTATGTGTTCATAACAAAAGCATAATAAATTGATTAGAAGTGCTCTCAAACATAGGAGCATGTCCTAATTCGGACTGATTAGACAGACAATTCCTTTAGCACATAGTTATCAGATAGTGCAGGGGTTTCCAGCCTTTGGCCCGCTCGGGGGTACTTCCAAATATGTTCTGTAATGGCGGGTTGCTGGGGAGACGAAGCAGATTCACGTCTATACATAGATATATATTATAATATGTTGGGTATCCCTTTTTTGGATATCCAAAATATTCTGTGTCCACGGCGGCCGTCGGAATCCACTTCAGTGGCATCCCCAATCCAAAGGATGCACTGTGTGGGTACACCAGTGACATCACCAGCTCACCCAGACAGTGCATCCTTGGAACCAGGGATGCCACTGAATAGGATTCCGAAGGCCGCCGTGGACGTCAGGGGACCATCGGGGTACAGCCAGGGGACCATGTAAGTATGAAAAAACAGCTGTTTCCTATGCGGCTGTGACAAAACACACATTATATTGCAGCAGCTTTTTCCATCTATATGTCAATGATGCTGCCTCTTCGGTTCACTCCTGTTTGTGTTAATGAGCATAACTCTCACAACCTTACATATTATAGTTACATAGTAGGTAAGGCTGAAAAAAGACTTGCGTCCATCTAGTTCAACCTGGTATAAATATCCATTGCTGATTTGGTAGGTTCTGATATTTTACAGACAGATTATACTTATTATTTGTACCCATGGATGTTTTTCTCCAGTAAATGTTTGTCCAACTTTGCCTTGAACACATTTAATGAGCCAGCTGTTACCACCTCTCTGGGAAGAGAGTTCCAGAGTTTGACTGTTCTGACCGTAAAGAAATTCTTTCTACTAGCTGAATGAAATATTTTTTCTTCTAATCTATACTCATGCCCTCGTGTCCTAGATTCCTTTCTAGTAGAAAAGAGGGTGTGTGACAGTTCCTTATATTGGCCCTTGATATACTTGTACATGTTGAGCATGTCCCCCCTTAAACGTCTCTTTTCCAATGTAAATAGTCCCAAATTGCTTAATCTCTCCCCGTAGCTTAAATTCTCCATTCCCCTAATAAGCTTTGTTGCTCGCTTGTCCTTTTTATAGTGTGGGGCCCAGAACTGCACTCCGTACTCGAGGTGAGGTCTCACCAATGCTTTATACCAGGCATGTCCAACGTTGGCCCTCCAGATGTTTTGAAACTACACATCCCAGCATGCTTTGCAATAGTTTTAGCATTCTCTAACAGCAAAACTGTGGCAAAGCATCCTGGGATGTGTAGTTTCAAAACATCTGGAGGGCCAACGTTGGACATGCCTGCTTT
>NC_139221.1:193907799-194002799 GCF_055691185.1 Crinia signifera
ATATATATATATA
The DNA here is from genome assembly GCF_055691185.1 of Crinia signifera. Lineage (NCBI taxonomy): Eukaryota > Metazoa > Chordata > Amphibia > Anura > Myobatrachidae > Crinia > Crinia signifera. The sequence goes on from NC_139221.1 coordinate 193,907,813, forward strand.
TATATATATATATATATATACTACTCCAATAAATAGAGGCACACAATCCAGGTATAATCACAGCAAGTGTGCCTCTATTTATTGGAGTAGTACTTATTTGATGTGGAGTGCACCAATCAAGTTGCTGAGAAATTATTGGAGTGCCAGCATATATGGAATTCGTGATGGATGGCACTCATGTATCAATGTAATAAGACCAGCCGGTGCCCTCCATGAGACCTCCAATCGGGGGATCACTGTATGTGTATCGTGTTGGCGGCAATAAATTCAGTCAGACAGCAACGTGTAATCCAACGTTTCGAAAAAACTTTACTTTTTCGTCACCCTGATGAAGAAAAAGTAAAGTTTTTTCGAAACGTTGGATTACACGTTGCTGTCTGACTGAATTTATTACAGAGAGTGCCGCCAACACGATACATATAAGAAATATATATTCTAGCGTGGCAGCACACTCGCATAAAAAACTTTTTCCGGTGCCTTCACCTGTGACTCCTCTCCAGAGAGCACATATATAGACCAGTTTTGCCGGAGTGGCACTCGGCGAATATATAGACAGGTAAACCAGAGCTGTTTGCAACGTTTCGATGTTTTTACTACATTGTCTTCAGGCAGTAATACAAAAACATGTACAAAGCTCACCTTATAACCCTTCAGTGAATGAATACACGCCCACGTGCATGACCGGATGCCAGCAACCAGACCCACATTAGTGACGTCATCGGCTGCTGCCCGTTACCATGCCAGCAGGTGTACATAACTGGGCCTGTCAACGATCACACTGCGTGGCCGGCAATCAACTGTCAGGTACATGATCGAAAAAGTACCATGACACAGACCGTCGCCACAGCAGTTGAAGTGAACAGGCATTGACTATGTGCTAAGCAAGTCCCACAGATACATTTTTAAACCCTTCATTTACATGAAATAAAATGCTCGTCCTGGAGGTTCTGTTGAATGTGTCCCTCTTTGGTCTCTTACTTTTAACTGTCCAGCTGCTGGAACACTGGGGAGGAGATGATGCGGAGCTCATCCTGGTGAAACTTTCTGACTAGCCTATCAATTAGTCCAGGGAGCTGGTCTCATCCAGCAGCTCTAGGCCGATCGTCCTGTGAAGTGTTCATGTATGTTATGCAAGAAGGGGAAAGATTTTGTGAGCCCTCTTTTTTTTTTTTTAATCGGCAATAATTTTACATAGCAAAATCAACTTAATTTTGTAGTGTGAATGACTGGCAAAAAAGTAGAGAACTCTCAAATTTTCATACAGTGCACCTTCAATCACAAAATTTGTTTGAGTTCCGCTGGATGCAATTTCATGTATGTGGAGTGGATGGAGGTGCATTTAGTTTTAAATACGAACCCTCCCTCTAACCACTGATAGTTTGAGGTCTCTGCAAATCTAACATCTCATTTGCCATGTTGACCTGGCACCCAGCGTTTGTGATGCCATGTATAGCTTAAATGTATGTCTGTTTATTTTGACTTTATGTGGTGTGTTGTTTTTTTTTTTTAAGGACTGGGAACAACAAAAACTGAGAATGACGACGTACTTCTGGCTACTATGGTAAGTTTGGTTAACTTGCAGGTATCGACCATTTAAAACCAGTTCTTTTTCTTAAAATAGTGTTCCATGTTTACTATAACTTTGTTAGAGACATTAACTGATATTTCACCCAGTCAAGGAACAAATGAATGTTTATACAGCTTTTATTGGTGCATCATCACTGATGAAAAGTATCACTACGGGGCGGATCCAAAAGAAAATGACGGGGTGCGCAATGATAGGAGAGGGTTTGGGAGGTGGGGTGAAAGTGGTGCCAGTGTACATGCTAAGAGAGCGGTGAGAGAGAGGGCAGGAATGGGATTAAAAATAGGCCCTGGTGTTTAAAGCACACAGGCCCACCTTGGCAACAAAAATGAAGGATGTAGTTTTGCGCGCGCTGAAGGTGCGGTCCAGAAAAGGGGGTGTGGCCACTCAAAAGGGGGCTTGTCCTTGAGTGTAGTGTGCCACACCATATACAACTTCTACACATTATGCAACAAAATACTAGACCCTATTATACTTGCCCCTTAAACATGATGCCAAAAGGATTGAGCCAAAATTCACATAATGCCATATGGATTGAGCCAAAATTCGCATAATGCCACAGGGATTGTGCCAAAATTCGCATAATGCCACAGGGATTTTGACAAAATTCGCATAATGCCACACGGATTGTGCCAAAATTCACATAATGCCACACGGATTGTGCCAAAATTCACATAATGCTACACGGATTGAGCCAAAATTCACATAATGGCACACAGAGTAAGTCAAAATTCATAATACGACATTGACATTGAGTGCATTAAAAATTTACACCATAATGCCCATTATATGTTAAACCGCACATCATAATGTCCGTTACGTATTATGCCAAACACCATAATGCCTTTAAAAATTATGCTACATACAGTAAGTGCTGCTTAACTACATGCTCATTGCCAGGGGTTCATTGCCATGTGGGCTTACATGCTCAGGCAGAAGTGACAGCCTGGCAGAGAGCGGGAGGCTGCCCGGCTGTATTCAGAGCACTGCAGGTCCTGGCTATTTAAAATAATACCACTTTCACACCAGATGCATGGATTTACCACGGAATGTTGTCCCGGGTTGGCCCCTTTTACAACAGCCTAATCCCCGCATCTTTTGAACCAAACTGGCCAAAGCAAGCTTGATTCGCTGACCTGCGCAATCTGTCAATAGCAACCCTGTGGTCCCTCCTCTATGCTCAGATATGTTAACTCACAGCCCTTGCCTTCATCTAGACCTCTCCCATTTAAATTTGATGGCCTGGCTGTTGAGAGGTCAGACTTAAAAGCTAGGGGTTTTTCAGACCAAGTTATTAATAGAGTACTATGGTCTCTGCTCAAAAGACTTCGGTTCACATTTACCATCACGTGTGGCGAACTTATTTCTCCTGGGGCTTGGCTTGGTATCCGCCACCTCATCAGTACTCTCCTTCTCACCTTCTGACCTTCTTATATAGTCGGATCTCGATGCAGGCCTTCCATTGGCCACTCAAAAGGTTGCGATTTTCGCCATGCCTGTTTTATTTCAAAAGGAATGCAGTCTTCTGCTGTGAAGAACTTTTTGCAGTATGCAGTCAGTGAATAGACAATGTCCATTTCGACAGTCACTAAGTCAATTACTAATGGTGAACAGTCACTATATCGGCACCTAAAAAGGGTCGACCTACCTAAGGTTGACACACACTTATGGTTGACATACTGTAGGGATGGTCGACAGTCAAAAAGTCGACATGAGGTTTTCATGCTTTTTTTTCAAAGAAAGGTAGTTTTTCATACTTTACTATGCAAGTGGGAATATAATCGGTGTTGACGTATTCACTATCAACCTAGTTACTGTCAACCTACACATTGTCTATCATAAAAATGAAAAATAAAGGATCGGGGGATTGTCACATACGTGACTTAAATCCTGCAACATACCACTTTATAAGTCAAAATGTCATAAAACATCCATAATAGGATCTTCTATTACCGAATGGGAAATTGCTCCTGAGGAAGCCAGAATTTCACTGATCCGGGGAAATGCTTTGAGCACGACATTGGACATCCCTGCTCCCACTGATGGTCATCCATGATTCCTGAAAGAAATAGCACCACCCAGAGATCTGGATTAAAAGTTTCAAACGAAGCTGCTGACACACCAAGCCAGGTCCCTAAGAGACTTACCAGTATAACCAGTGGTCGCCATAAGGATTCGACAAAGCTCCTGTTCACATAAGAGCTCACCATCACCGCAATCATCTTTTCATTCATCACTGGAGGGTACACACAACCAACCCCATATGCAGTTTCATCAGTGGAGCAATTTCCCAATCGGTAATATAAGACCCTATTATGGATGTTTTATGACATTTTGACTTTTAAATCCTGCCACATACCACTTTATGTCACGTATGTGACAATCCCCCGATCCTTTATTTTTCATTTTTATGTATTTTGTTGTACATTGTCTAAGTTAGATTTTATTGTGTTTTGTATTTGCCATTATTTGAGTTAATAAATATATTTTATTCAGATTACCGTCTGAACAATCATTCAGCCAGCGCTGGCATATTGTATATACCTCTTTCTTGATTAATAGGGGAGTGACAACCCCTTGCCAGCCACTGTTAATAGCGTCTATCATGTATACCGAAATCCTTTTTGCAAGGTCTTTTGCACTTGAAACCCCCGTGTGTATGTTTATATATATATGTATGTATGTATGTATGTATGTGTGTATATGTATATATATATATATATGTGTGTGTATATGTATATGTATGTATGTATATATATATCTCCTATATATTTGGCTACATCTGTCACTCAAAGTGGGTGTCTGTGTCTATAACGCTCTGTTCCTGGACTTTCCTCTTAATGTGTGATTGCCTTCATCTGTGCTGAACACCTTTCTGAGAAATGAACCTGTTTAAAACAGGTGATGGCAATCATACATTAAGGGGAAGTCTAGAAACAGAGCATTGTGTCCCTCCTGGAGAGGGTCATGTTGGGAGGTATGTGACAGAGTGCCAGACACCCTCTGCCTTCCCATGTTGCCCAGCACTGCTACTCCACAGCCACCAGGTGAGCGCCCCCCTCCTGCGATTTGCGGCAAAACCTCCCCCCCTCCCGCGATTCGCGGCAAAAACACCCACTCCCCCGCGACCCCCCCTACCGCGATTCGCAGCAAAAACACCCCCGCGACCCCCCCTCCCCCGATTCGCTGCAAAAAGAACCCCCCCACGACCCCTTCCGCAATTCGCGGCATAACCACCACCCCGCGACCTCCCCTCCCGCGAATCGCGGCAAACCCTCCCCCGTGACCCCCCCCCCCCGATTCGCGGAAAAAAACACACCCCCCACGACCTCCCTCCCGCGATTCGCGGCAAAAAGAACCCCCCACGACCCCCCCTTGCACGATTAGCGGCACCCCCCCTGCGACCTCCCTCCCGCGATTCGCGGCACCCCCCCCCCCCCCGCAATTCGCAGCAGCCCCAGGATTAAATGGCACATGCAAAACACTGACATGGCTATGGTCGACAATGAAAAAGGTTGACATGAGTTTTTGAAGATTTCATATTTCATATTCATTGTCATGTGTCGACATGAACACCAATGAAGTGGCACACTTATGTCAACATTTACATGTGTTGACCTTTCTGTGTTGATTTTTTCTTGTGGCGATTCGCGTCACACCCCCCCGCAACCCCCCCTCCCGCGATTCGCGGCACCCCCCGTGACCCCCCACCTCCCGCAATTCACGGGAACCCCTGTGAACCCCGCCCTCCCGCGATTCGCGGCACCCAACCCCGCGACCCCCCCTCCCGCAATTCGCGGCACCCCCCGTGATTCGCGGCAGCTCCAGAATTAAATTGCACATGGAAAACACTGACACAGCTATGGTCGACAATGAAAAAGGTTGACATGAGTTTTTGTTTTTGTTTTTTTGGAATATTTTCATATTCATTCTCATGTGTCGACATGGACACCAATGAAGTGCCACACTTATGTCAACATTTACATGTGTTGACCTTTCTGTGTTGATTTTTTCTTGTGGCGATTCGCGTCACACCCCCCCCACTCCCGCGATTCCCAGCACACACACACCCCACCCCGTGACCCCCCCTCCCGTGATTCACGGCACACCCCCCGCGACCCCCCCTACCATGATTCGCCGTAACCCCCCTCCCGCGATTTGCGGCAACCCACCCCGCGACCCCCCTCCCGCGATTCTCTGCAATCCCTCCCCTCCCGCGATTCGCAGCATCCACCCCCCCACAACCCCCCCTCCTGCAATTCGCGGCACCCCCCGCGACCCCCCCTCCTGCAATTCGCGGCACCCTCCGCGACCCCCCCTCCCGCGATTCGCGGACACCTAAGTTGCAATACAGGGCATCTTTCATACAATTCTAACCATATTTCTCATATACAAACGTTCACAAATTAAGGGGGCGCAGCCCCTTACGACGGTGTGAAGAGCGCCCGTAGGGCGCGATGAATCACCTAGTATATATATATATATATATATATATATATATATATATATATATATATATATATATATATATATATATATATATATATATATATATATATATATATAACAGCGTGATTCTGGCACTCACTGCATAAGCGGTATGCTTGTCCCGGTGCCCTCCGTACAGTTACTCAAAACATGAAGTGACTGGATATAGACGGTGATGCGGCGGCACTCGGTCAATAATCACACAAAGAAACGGCCTGATTTGCCAACGTTTCAATGATCTCTCATTTTCGGCAGGGCAGCAATACAAAATAAAACACTCACCAAATATGTAGTGCTCGCCATCACCAGAACCTCCTCCAGGCGGAAATCGGCCGGCGCCGTGATCGCACCCGGAAGCTGTCACCCAGTGCACCCATCACCACCATCTTGAGTACTGGAAACTGCATATTTACATAACGTTAAGTACTGGCAAAAAATGGCATAATTTTACATAACTGAAAACAGCAAAAATACACAATCTTAAACAGTACAGACTATCAGTTAGAGAAAACACTGGAGTCCCATAGTTTCATTGAGTCCGTTTGGACTCAAGGTATCTAACAGAAAAATCCATTTGGATTCCTTTTGGAGCAACAGCTTAGATCTGTTGCCTCCCCTTCTAAGAGGGGGAACGTGGTCAATTATAATATGTTTAAATGCGGTGGGAGAATGTCCCTGTTCCGCATAATGTCTGGCAACCGGCTGCGTGCTGGTGCCAGACAAAACAGCAGCACGTATGGCCTGCCTGTGTTGGGCCATCCTGATTTTAAATTGACAGTCCGTCTTACCTATGTAGTATTTCCCGCATGGACATATGAGGGCATATACCACATAGGTAGACGAACAGGTGAGTCTGTGGTAGATTTTAAAGGTTTTAGGTAGAAATGGATGTTTGACAATGCTACCTGTCAACATATATCCACAGGTTGTACACCCCGTACACTTCACACAACCCAATTTTGGTGTACCCCAAAATGCATTGGTGGCCCGGGTTCCCTGATTGGTGACATCAGTATGTACTACATAGTCACGCAAATTTTTCCCTCTGGAAAAGCTCATCATAATTCTTTTCTTTTTTAGGGTGGTGAGGCTATTATCCGTGGTAATAATCGGCCAATGATTTTTTATAGCTTTACGGGCCGTATGACTGGCCGTACTGTACCGGCTAGGCCATATGATGGTATTGGCTAAGTACTTTTTACCTTTTTTGGTCAGGGTGCTTGCTCTAGTTTTTTGCATCACCTGCTCCTTAATTTTGACCAGTACATTACGCTCATAGCCCCTGGCTATGAATTTTTCAATCATGATATTAAGTTGATGTTCTGCCTATCATCGTTACATATTCTTCTCACCCTAAGAAATTGGGAAAGAGGTAACCCTTTTTGTACTGATTGGGGATGAAAGGAAGAGGGGGGCAACAGGACATTCCGATCCGTGGACTTTACGAAAAAGGGTGGTTTTAAGTTTATTATCATGCTTTTGTATTTTGACATCCAAAAACTCTATTTCTGTTTGTGACAGTTTAAGTGTCAATTTGACAGGACTGTCACTGCAATTCTGGTCATTGACCAATTGCTCAAGGGCTTTGGCGTCTCCACCCCAAAACAACAACATATCGTCTATATATCTAGAATAATAGACTATGTTACTGGAGATGGCACTCTCCGAGAAGAAGATGTTACGTTCTACCATTAACATGTACGCATTGGTGTAGGCTGGCGCGACCGAAGCGCCCATCGCGCAGCCCGCCAATTGTAGGTAGAAACTACCGTCATACATGAAATAGTACGCAGCCGGTTGCCAGACATTATGCGGAACAGGGACATTCTCCCACCGCATTTAAACATATTATAATTGACCACGTTCCCCCTCTTAGAAGGGGAGGCAACAGATCTAAGCTGTTGCTCCAAAAGGAATCCAAATGGATTTTTCTGTTAGATACCTTGAGTCCAAACGGACTCAATGAAACTATGGGACTCCAGTGTTTTCTCTAACTGATAGTCTGTACTGTTTAAGATTGTGTTTTCAGTTATGTAAAATTATGCCATTTTTTGCCAGTACTTAACGTTATGTAAATATGCAGTTTCCAGTACTCAAGATGGTGGTGATGGGTGCACTGGGTGACAGCTTCCGGGTGCGATCACGGCGCCGGCCGATTTCCGCCTGGAGGAGGTTCTGGTGATGGCGAGCACTACATATTTGGTGAGTGTTTTATTTTGTATTGCTGCCCTGACGAAAATGAGAGATCATTGAAACGTTGGCAAATCAGGCCGTTTCTTTGTGTGATTATTGACCGAGTGCCGCCGCATCACCGTCTATATATATATATATATATATATATATATATATATATATATATATATATATATATATATATATATATATATATATATATATATATATATATATATATATATATATATATATATATACATTGTATGTATATATATATATCTTGCGATATGCTGGCACTCTTCCTTCCAATGCAGGTTACAGCGGTGCATGGAAGAAGAAACAGGTATTGTAGACAATGATTAACCCGCACCCATCGGATTTCTTCAGAATAAATTATCACTCAGACGCCATAGACTTTAAGCAACGTTTCGGGGGTTTATTCCTGTCCTCAGGCTTGTTACAAAAGAAATAAAGTGTACAGCTTACCTATATACCTTCACCATTCGGTGTGGCTGCGACCCACGCCCTCTGTTCACCTGCAACTTCCGGGAGCGCCTCTCACTCCCTCAGCTGGATACAGTGACGTCAGGCTAGGTCAGCAGCAACACCCAATTGTGTTACAAACAAGACATACTATTACAGAAAAAAGAAAAACAAAGAAAAACGTGAAAAATACATTACAAAAAATGTGTACATATAATAAAAGGCAAGAAACGATCGATGTTGTGAGAATCCAAGTTATAATTCATTACATAATATTCAATATAGGTATACTGACTCATCAGCACGCCATCGATCATAGAAAAATACTAAAACTTAGGTGGTCGTTTAACCCCTTGGGTTTCAGAGTACCCAAGGTGTGGATCCATTTAATTTCACACTTAAGTAGCTTCAAGTGTCGGTCCCCACCACGGTTATCGTCTGGTATGTGATCAATGATCATGTGTCTCAAATTGGCTAAGTTATGTTTGGCTTCTGCAAAGTGTTTGGCAATCGGTTGGTCAACCGATTTGCCATTGATCGCTGCTCTGATCGAACATCGATGCATCCCCATCGATGCCTACATAACTTAACCCGCACGGGCATTTAATTAAATAGACCACATATGAAGTTGAGCAGGTTACATTGTGTTTGATGTTAAATTTCTGACCTGTATGAGGGTGGAAAAAGGTCTTGTCCACGATCATGTGGCTGCAAGTTACGCACCCCGTACATTTGTGACACCCAAGAAACTTCTTAGTTGTTAATTTCAATTGCCAGGTAACATCGGTATGCACCAGCCAATCCCAGATGTTCCTCCCTCTCTTATAGCAGTTTCTGATTGTAGAATGTTTGAGGCTTTTAAATTCTGACTGTATTATTGGCCAGTTATGCTTGGCAGTGCTGTTAATGGATGTTGACACAGTGTTGTATTGCTGAACCCAATTCATAGAATCTTTAATAGTTTGTTGCAATTTAGGTTTAAGTGTATCCTCTCTTGACATGGCCTCAGCTCTCTCTCTCGCTGTACAAATTAAGTTCTTGTTATAACCTCTGTCTTGAAATTTAATCGACATATCATCAAGTGTCGACACCAAAGTGTCAGGATCACTTGTAATTCTTTTGGCTCTCAAAAACTGAGAGAAGGGAAGGCTGCGGATAGTCGACATAGGGTGGAAGCCGTCGGCTCGTAAAAGGGTATTCTTATCCGTTTTCTTCGTGTACAAACTGGTTACAATTTGATTGCCGCATACACTGATGGTTACATCTAAATAATTAATGGACTACAGGCTAGTCTATGAGCCTGGAATCCATTAATTATTTTCCCCACCGCTGCGCACGTAGACGAGTGAAGTTCATGGTTGCTCGGGAGCACTTGTGAGCTCATGTGTTCGACCCTGAAACCCCGCCCCCTGGAGCAGCACCAAACTTCCCTAAACAGCTAAAATGCTAGGATTCATTGTGGAAACCCACATTTACTGTATATCAAAATGCTCATAAGCCCCAAAGTGGACATTTACTTATGCTGGTGTATTGTTAGAAAATAAATTCTGTAATTTTTTTTTGTTTTCTTGCATAATTTATTAAGATGTAATTTATGTATTCTACTGCATTATTAATACAAATTGCAGTTAAAACTAAAAATGTCATTTGTACAAATGGTTTGTTTGTACTGCGCTCAGCTCCTAAGCGTAATATAGGGTGTTGTATATGTAATTGTAAATATACTGTTCGGTATCACTTAGGTGTTAAGGAATCAATGAGATGCGTGTAAGTGAAAAATGGACTTATTTACCGAAATCACACTATATATCCTGGTACTCATCCAAGACCATATATGTTTTGAGTAAAATAATTGTCCAAATCACCAAATGCTGCTGGTGATGGGGGGAAGGAGAAAATAAATGGGTTCCGGGGGAATTGGGACACGGTGTGGTGTTCCCAATTTGGGGTAATGGGTGTGGGGAAGAAAGTCAAGAGGTGAGAGCGGTTGGGCACCGGTGTCTGTTAACCGCAGGCACAATCACAAGTTGGTCCGCACACACACAGGGTGCTGGTGCAGAGGGCTGGCGTTCCGCCCCCCCCGCAGTGCACCTCCCACCTGTGTATTGTCCGATTCTGTGGGTCCTGGTCCGTCCCGTGATGTCCTGGTCTTTTAGCTCTAACCGCAGTTCGGTCAGTATGGGAGCTACACAACGAGCTGTGTGACGCGGCTTCCGGGTATCGGCACCGTGTGAGTGCCATGACCCGGCGTCACGGTCAGCTACTGGACTGTAGGCTTGACTCCTTGGTGCTGGATAATAAAATGCTGAAGTGTCTCCAACGCGTTTTGGCCCTAGGGGGCCTTCTTCTAGTGAGTTTTTTGCAGTGTACTAGTGTTTGAGTTAATTTATCTGTATTTATTGCTGCTGATTAACTCAGTCTCTGATTGGTGCCATGGTTGGATGTGTCATTGGTGCAGACGGCTGTCAATCACAGTATATTGAATGGGTTGTAACGCCTCTTATCTGACGTGACTGGTAGCCCTGTTATTATGTAGTAATTCAGAGATTACTATTGTGGCAGATAGTGGTGATGTTGGTCTAAGGTGATTTGATGTGTAGGACTGCTGATCCTGCTGTAGGGGTGACTTGCACCTTATTATGGAGAAATTGCATGTTGCCACTTTACTTAAATGTGATGGCCATAGGTCGTATTGGATGGTGGGATAGATGTAGCTATTTTTGGATGCATCTCACTAGCTGGAGTGGGTGCCATGTATGTAAAAGATAGTGACACGCCACCCCACATAATTACGAATATATGCCAGAATCCATATAGCCAAATTTAGCACCATACATACATGGCCCCCACTCAAACTAGTGTAGTGTTCCCGCTAGGCTGTTTTAGCGGGGCGCTGCGCCCTGCCCGATTTTTAAAGGGCAAAATGCGCCCTGCCCCTCTGGCAGCGCCCCGCTAAAACAGCCTGCCTCCTACTCTTATGGTGATACCGGGGAAGCCCGGCGCCGCAGTATATAGCGGTGCCCGGCGCTTCCCCGGCAGTGGAGAGCCTTTGGTGTGGCCGGGCCCGCCCCCTTCAGTGACCCTTTTCTTGATGATGGCGGCCGGGCCCACCCCTTTTCGTCACGGCGCGGCCCGGGCACGCCCCTTTTGTGCCGTCGGTGGCCCAGGACCACCCAGAACAGTGACGTCAGCGGGCCCGGTCCGCCCCCTTGACGCTCTCCCTGTGTAGCGGCGCCCTGCCCGCCCCTGTTCCTAGAAGGAACTCTATAGTGAGATACATCCAAAAATAGCGACCAGACCACTAGTGTGTTATTCATAGACACACCATGGGCTGTACTTACAAATTTACCAACTATAGAACCTTATTATATGTCTCCCTCCGACTGTCACAAACCCAGTACATGACGTACCGGTTTCGGGTGTGAACCCGCAGCCGTGACTGCTGTTTAGGACAGCCACGGTGATGTCCTACACTGACTCTGTTGACCCCCAAGGTGAGGTGAGTGACTCCTGCAGATGCTAGGCTTCACCTGTAGTTGCCACGTTTGAAGTAGCAAGTTAGGCCCGCTCGAGCTCCGGTGCAACCAGGTGTTATGTGGGGACAAAGAGTCAGTGACCCCCCAAGGGTACAGCCAACAGTATAGTGTGATTTCGTTAAATAAAGTCCATTTTTCACTTACACGCAACTCATTGATTCCTTAACACCTAATTGATACCGAACAGTATATTTACAATTACATATACAACACCATATAGTACGCTTAGGAGCTGAGCGCAGTACAACCAAACCATTTGTACTTGTTTCTAACAGACCGGTCACATGTATAGTACTGCAGCTAGCCCCAACCAACTGTATCCCAGTGCGTTGCTCGCCATACCTCCCCCTAAAAATTTAATTTGAAAACCATTTTATTTTTCTCTGTTTTCCTAGTTAAAGAACGGTGCTCCATTTGCTAAACTCCCAAATGACAAGCTGAAGGCTGTGATCCCACCATTCTTACCCCCTTCAAACTTTGAGCTTTGGAATTCTGACCGCTCCAGGATTAGCAAGGATGGGAAAATGGAGCAGACCCGAGCATCCATGCCCCCAAGGCTGTCAAAAACGAGCTTTAACAGTAGTGGCAATTCTGATATTGTAAGTTTTGAGAAACGCATGCACTACTGTAAAAATGCACTACTGTAGAAACACTAAAATGTTCATAAACTAATCATGAATGGAAAATAATTTATTATTTTAGCAAGCCCTACAATTCCACTGCAGCTGTCAATTATACCCCTTTCAGACGCCATGCACTCCTCAACCTGCCAGTCATGCCTTTCACACTGCAGCCGACCTGGGTTAAATAATTTGGAATGCTCTACCTGGGTCAACTGCTTTACAGTGGTATTGGAACAAGGTCGCACTGGTTTGCCCCAGCAATAAACCAGTTTTCTTCTACGATCCCCATGGCAGCCATACATTGGGATATTCCCTTCCCCCACTAGAGCAGACAGGATTGATTTCTCTTGGGACCGCCCACCTTGGGTATAATAGACCCCTCCTTCACCTCTGTTGTATCTTTTTTCCTGTCTCCGTTTTAGAGTAGACAGAGTAGGCAGTTATTTTTTGTTTAAACAGGGTTACCTCTGCAGCATGGAGCTGAATGGGGTGGCTCCCCGGGGAGAGGATGGTGCAGGAGGCCAGTCTGACTCGTCTCCCTGCACGTACATACCCTGCTGCTGGTTTGGAGACTGGAAACGGAGTCCATATAACAGGCATCCGGACATGTAAGCGAGTTCTCCCCGCAGCGTCAGCCCCGCTGGAAGCCGCGGCTGCACGCTACAGATTCTAAGGCAGAAGGGGCGGAAGTACCGGTTACGCGTCACTTCCGCCCACAGACGCCTGAGGTGCGTCTCACAGATCAGTCCCCTGACTACACGGGACTGAGAGATTGGTTCCGCTCGGCTATCCGGAATACACACGCGATTTGAGCGGCAATACAGGGGTTAAATAGCCGGAGGATGGCGTTCTCAGTGGCATTCAAATCTGTTTGCAGCGTGGAGTACTACACTGAGTGCTGTTTTTCCTATCATGGATGCGCCTTCTCCCCAGAAGCCAGATGATGCCCCAGTGAGGTAAGCCCTTTGGTTTTGGGCATCAGTTGTTTTTATTTTGAGTTAGATATTGAGTGTAGTTTCTGTCTTTTTAGTGTGCCTGTCTCTCCTGTGCATAAGAAGAGAACAGCAAAGAAGAAGTTCATTGAATCTATATGCATGACATGTGATCAGACTTTTGCTTCAGCACAGAAGAAGGCAATATGTGAATTATGTGAAATGGCACAAACTAAGGTGCCTGAAAAGTCAGAACACACTGAGGTCATTAAAGAGTTAATGGCCTGGATGAAAGAGAACTTTGTTTCTAAAAATGAATTTACTCAGAGCCAGTCTGTGAAAAGATCAAGAGTACAGGCTGAATTCACACCAGAGGAAGATTCCTCAGATGAATTTGAATGTGAAGATAAAGGTTCGTCAGAGGAGTCAGGCGAACTAGAGGATGTCAGAACATTTAACTTGGAGCTGGTAGAAAGCATGTTAAAACATATATACAAGGCTATGAATTTTAAGGAAGTGGCATCTACCTCTGAGACTAAGGATCCACTGTATGAAGACAGGGATAAAAGAGGAAGAACCTTCCCTGTAAACAAAGTCATAAGAGATATGATAAATAAAGAATGGGCCAGCATTGACAAAAGATTTACCCTAGGAAACAGGGTAGAAAGAATGTACCCGTTTAAAGATGAGGAATTTCTCGGTTGGTGCACTACACCTAAGGTAGACGCGGTGGTGACCGAAATTATTTCTAAGTCCACTATTCCAGTAGAGGATGCAGCGGCATTTAAAGATGCCATGGACAGAAAAATTGAGACTTCCTTACGTAAGGTTCATTCAGCATCTGTGGGTTCCATGAAGACTAATGTGGCGATGGCGTCAGTGGCCAGGGCGATTAGACTGTGGACCTCTAATCTGAAAACAGACGTGGAAGAGAAGATATCAAAACAATATCTTATCAGAAATCTTGATATTATACAGAAGGCTATTGACTTCTTATGTGAGGCTTCTCTTGATGGGGTTTCCTTTGCGGCCAAGGCTATGGCGGCAGGAGTAACAGGGCGTAGAGCTCTGTGGCTAAAACCCTGGAACGCAGACGCTAATTCTAAAAATAAGCTAACAAACTTACCCTTTGAAGGAAAGTTCTTATTTGGTTCCAAACTTGATACAATGATACAAAGAATTTCAGGGGGAAAATCTGTCCGCTTACCCCAAGAAAAGAAGAATCGATTCAATTTTCCTGCTTCCACAAGGCAAGCATACAGGGAGGCGAAGACATATCGACCTGGGAAGACATATTACAAAAGAGGAAATGCGAATACCTCTAGACAGTCATTTCGTCAAAACTTCCGTGGCCGATACCAACCTGAGAAAGATTGGAGCCAGAAAGGAAAATTATGACTATCATCAAGAGAACATGATTGGCGCCAGACTACTGAGGTTTGTGACAAGTTGGGAAGAGATAATAAAGGACACCTGGGTGTTGAATATAATTCATCAGGGCTACTGTATCGAATTCGAGACAACACCCCTCCATCACAGATTTGTAAAATCAAGGATACCAAGGGTATCCGAAGAAAGGAAAGCCCTATTTCTGAGGATAGAACAACTCCTACAGACAGAAGCCATAGAAGTGGTCCCAGAAGGGGAACAGAGAAAGGGCTTTTAATCGAACCTATTTTTGGTGAAGAAACCAAATGGAACGTTCAGAACTATCCTGGATCTCAGAGATCTGAATCTCTACATAAAACAAATAAAGTTCAAGATGGAGACCCTAAGTTCCATTGTGATGGGAATCAGAAGGGGAGACTACCTTGCATCAATAGATTTAAAGGATGCGTATTATCATATCCCAATAAATCTAAGACACAGAAAATTCCTAAGGTTCTCGTGGCCAATCGTCATTTTCAATTTACCTGTCTTCCATTTGGGCTGAAAACTTCTCTGAGAGTCTTTACCAAGGTGCTAGTCACAGTAATTGCAGCTCTGAGGCTCCAAAGGATTCAAGTATGGCCCTACTTAGACGACCTATTGATTGCAGGAGACTCGTTGATAGAAACAGAGAACAACGTGAGGAAGACAATAAATCTGCTACAATTTTTAGGTTGGATAATAAACATAGAAAAAAGCCAGACAACTCCGACACAAAGGATACAGTTTCTAGGGGCCATGATAGACACAGATCGGTTTTTAATAACCCTATCAGCCGAAAGGTGCCTGAAGATTCAAGGGCTAACAAGGGTGCTTTTACAGAAAAAGAGGTGCCCTCTGAGTATGGCTATCCAGATGTTGGGTATGATGGCGTCTTGTATCAAGATCATCCCTTGGGCTCAGTGGAGAATGAGGAGACTTCAGTGGTCCCTGATTCCATTACAGAAGAAGGGTTATGGCGTTCATCACCTGATCTCACTGAATCAGGAAGTAAGACCAGACCTAAATTGGTGGCAACAAGGTTTAGAGGAAAGGAATACCAGTCTAAAAGATCCAACGTTTCGGATACTGACCACAGATGCCAGCCTGGTTGGTTGGGGCGCCCATATAGAAGAAAGGTCCATACAGGGCTCATGGACAAAAGAAAAAGCGAGAAACTCGTCAAACATGAGAGAATTGCAGGCGGTTTGGGAGGCCATACAGCTCCTAAAAGAAGACATTCGCCATTCACATTTGAGAATAATGTCGGACAATGTGACTGTAGTGTCTCATATAAATCATCAGGGGGGCACGAGAAGTGTCAAACTCATGCATATGTCAGGGAAGATACTGAGCTGGGCGGAAGACAATCTGGAATCTTTGTCAGCGGTGTATATCCCAGGCAAAAGGAATATACTGGCAGATTTTCTGAGTCGAGAGGTGATATCTCCAGGAGAATGGGAGTTGAACACAGAAGTTTTTTCTCAGATAGAGAAGATATTCGGTACCCCAGAAGTAGACATGATGGCCAATTTTCGGAACAGAAAGGTGAACAACTTTTTCTCAAAATCATTTCATCCGCAGGCTCTAGCCATAGATTCCCTCTCAGTGAAATGGAACTTCAGGCTGGGCTACATATTTCCTCCCTTCCCGATGATCGGGAGAGTTCTAAAAAAACTGAGAGAAGATCAAGTGGAAGTAGTGGCAATATTACCCTACTGGCCGAGGAGGCCCTGGTTCGTCAACGTTCTAAAGATGGCAGTTCAAGAACCTTGGTCCCTGCCCAACAGACGGGACCTACTGCATCAGGGTCCAGTTTATCATCCAGAGTCAACAAAGTTATCACTAAAGGCATGGAGATTGAGCGGAGCATACTAAGGAGACATAATTTGTCATCCCAAGTCATGGTAATGATGCTGAAGGCCAGAAAGAACATTTCTTCCCTATCCTATTATAGAACATGGATCAAATTTATTGAATGGGGTCAATTCAGTGGTGACTTTTCGTCTATATCAACTGATAAAGTCCTGCAGTTTCTCTATGACGGCTTTCAGATTGGTCTTGCCCCAGCAACTATTAAATCTCAAATCTCTGCCCTAGGAGTGCTATTAGATAGACCTTTGGCAGAAGAGAGACTGATAAAAAGGTTTAACAGAGCCATGAAGAGGATCCGACCACCAGTCAAAGCTCTAGTGGCACCGTGGGATTTAAACCTTATGTTAGCAGTATTAGCTAAACATCCCTTTGAACCCTTAACAGATTGTCCTTTAAAGTATCTAACCTGGAAAACTGTATTCTTGGTCGCAGTCACCTCGGCCAGAAGAGTAAGTGAGCTCCAAGCTCTATGGATAGAGGAACCTTATCTCATTGTCTTCCCAGACAGAGTGGTATTAAGGACACATCCTGAATTTGTACCTAAGGTGATATCATCATTTCACCTCAATCAAGAGATTATTCTTCCTAGTTTCTACCCAAAACCTGAAAATGAAGAGCAACGAAGCTGGCATACGTTGGACCTAGTCCGGGTCATCTCCATATATTTGGAAAGAACTAAAGACTTTAGATCGACTAAACATCTATTTGTCATCCCGAACGGAGTCCGTAAAGGAAAGGAACCTGGGAAACAGACTATATCCAGATGGATAAGAGAGACGATTGTTGCAGCTTACAAGCAGGAAGGCAAGAAAGTACCTCCTATAGTACAGGCACATTCCACAAGGGCAGTCTCTACATCATGGGCGAACAAGGCCAAAGCATCGGTGACCGAAATCTGCAAAGCTGCTACCTGGTCGTCAGTACACACCTTTGTTAACCATTATGCACTTGACGTTTCTCTTGCCCACTTTGGGAAGCATGTTCTTCAGGAGGCAGTGTCTGCTGATACCTCCGTATAATAAATATATTTTCATGCATCATATTACCCTCCCGTTTATTGTCTTGGGTATGTCCCAATGTATGGCTGCCATGGGGATCGTAGAAGAAAGAGTCGAATTATACTCACCGATAATTCCTTTTTCTTCCTAGAGATCCCATGGCAGCCACTGATTACCCTCCCTTGTATTATGATGTGTTTTCTCTAGGGACCTTGGTACGGAGACACTCAAAAGATACAACAGAGGTGAAGGAGGGGTCTATTATACCCAAGGTGGGCGGTCCCAAGAGAAATCAATCCTGTCTGCTCTAGTGGGGGAAGGGAATATCCCAATGTATGGCTGCCATGGGATCTCTAGGAAGAAAAAGGAATTATCGGTGAGTATAATTCGACTCTTTTCCATTATGTAAAAAGGACAGAAGTATCATTCAATTGAAAAATCTATTCCACCGAATCCTTATTACAAACATTTGAAGCCACATCTTTATGAAGGTTTTATAGGTTTATCTCACACAAATTTATAAAGCTATCAGAGCAAGGACACCCTTGCAGAGTGCCCAATGTTTATACGCTTGTTAGTTAGATCCAAGTTTCCAATGATCATTATGGGCTACTGTAATAGCCTGTGAGATGCAGACTGTAAGCGAATTCTGGCAAGTCTACTTACAGTATACTTTGCAATTTATCGCATCAATAAAACTTTGGTGCCACCTTCAACATGAATAAAAAGTGTAGATGTGAATGAGGATTTATAGGAAAAAGCACTCTGAGCTTTGTGCAAGTACATGTTTAATTTGTGATTTCCATTAATTCTGTTTCATATAGGGGGCGAGATGTACTAAGCCTTGAAAAGTGAGAAAATGGAGAGTGATAAACCACCAACCAGTCAGCTTTTATCTGTAATTTTTCAAACACAGGCTGTGACATGGCAATTAGGAGCTGATTGGCTGATGGTTCATCACTTTCCATTTTATCACTTTTCAAGCTTAGTTCATCTGGCCCAATGTGTTTCATAAATTCTGTTTATTTCTAATGTTGTCAGACTTCAGTCAGCCGAGCTCCAAGAACAGTTAAATTTCCATCTTTGCCAAGAAGTCCTGTTTCCCCTTCAAATTCCGGCAACTTCAACCACTCACCCCACTCTTCTGGTGGTGCCAACAGTGTTACAGGTAATCTTCAGAATTAACTATATGGTTACATAATAATCAAAAGTCAGAAGGAAAATGTATACCTTTTATATTCAGATTACACTGTTGTGTAGTACCTTCAGACTGTGGCAGGCAGTGCAAAGGATTTTTGTCAACTCCTTGAAAGTCCTACACCACAGAAGGCATCATTGTGGATTCTATTGAGGTCCTCCAATGTCAGCAAGCTACAGCAGTGCTGGTTGTCTGGCATCTTCAGTAATGTAGTATGGTAGGCAGTAGTAAGGGCGAGGTATCCACGCATCACTAATTTCCCTCCCCAACTTTGTTGTGTGAGGGAAAATTTGCAATGTTTTTGGTTGCAAAATGCTTTCACATGGCCGTGTCCCAAAACTGGTCAAAGTCTACACCATTAATTATGTTGAATTTTCTCGCACATTTGATGTTGCTCTATTATAAATGCATTGCGTCCATGGTGATATATGATCTTTTTCCCCCCCATTGTTACAAGGTGGAAGTGCAGATAACGTCTTGTCTCAAATAGCAGCCCAGAGAAGGAAAGCAGCTAGTTTATCTGAACAGAAAAAAAACCAGAGGCACAGCCCAGTTAACACAACCTGTGGATCCATTATCCCTGAGCAACAAGGTTTCCTCCCTATTAGCAATGGCTTTCTACCAAAGGTAAAATACTTGCATGGCCAATAGGTGTGGTGTCGAAGATCTGCAGTGTCTAGTTTGGTACTTGTTTCCTAGCACGGCGCCCGTCGGGTTGATCGCATGCCTTAAGTTTAAGGTACTTAAGGCATGCGATCGACGCGATGGACCCGATTTTATGTCAGTCACCAGTGTATTTGCCGGTGAAAGACAAAACCGCGTTGATCGGGTCCATCGCGGCCCATTATAATGGGCCGCGACGCGATCAACGTGATTTTCCCATAGAGAATAATGTTAAATTAGAAAATCGCGTTGATCAGGGCCGCGATGCGACCGACGCGATCAACCTGATTTTCCCATAGAGAGTAATGTTAAATTATTTTTAAAGTTAAAATCGGGTGTATCAACCCGATTTTACATAGGGAACAATGGGAAATGGGCCAACATGGCAATTTCTCATTGTATAGGGTTAGAAAGTATGGTTAATGTCCCCCCCATTGCGCTCGCCATGCTTCGGGTTGGCGGTACGCGTCCTCCGACCTTTTCATACCCCCACTATCCACGTCGGCGTGGAGTTGATTTCATATAGTGTGGCGAGCGCACGCGTATACCTGTGAAGTTATGCGCATCCGCTCGCCACGCTTCGGGCTCGGTGGCTCGCATGTGTTCGCCACACCATATAAAATCGACTCCACGCCGACGTGGATAGTGGGGCTATGAAAAGGTCGGAGGGCGCGTACCGCCGCCCCTCACGGGCTCGCTGCGCTCGCCATGCTTCGGGTTGGCGTCAATAGTGGGGTGGCATTAACAATGGGTTGCCATTTCAACCATCAGGGGGGGGGGTTGCTATTAAAATGGGGGGTTTTGGGGCTTTTTACATTGATATCAATGTAAAATCGGGTCTCAGGGACCATTTTACATTGATTCCAATGTAAAAATCGGGTCGATTGTGTCGGCCGTTTTTTCCTACCCGATCAATACAATAAAAATCAGTGGCGCCGTGCTAGGAAACAAGTACCTCTAGTTTCATGATTATTAGGTTGACCCCATATGTAGTCAATCATTAGGTTGACCGCAACAAACTTTGCACGTGGTAAAAAGGTTGACAACAAATGATCGTTACCGGTGTAAAATGTGTCCTCATATGTGACATTGTGGAACCATTTATCCTGACGGGTTTGCTATGCTATGCTTGTTTTCACAACTTTTATCTTGATTTAAAAATCAACATGGATTATGATTGGGAATGGGGCATTCCCAATCATAATCCATGTTGATTTTTAAATCAAGATAAAAGTTGTGAAAACAAGTAATAACACAAAACATGTCGACCATGTCCCTGCTATGGAAAGTCATCCATCCCAGGGAAAATCGCTCAGAAGGGCGAAAATCGCTCTGTATGCACTGAGCAATTTTTCAGCCCAGCAATTTTCCCCATCATCATTCACCATACACGCTGGAAAAAATCATCCATTGTGTATGGACCTTAAGGGTTTGGTTTACATAAAGCTAGAATTTTGATGTTACAAAATACATATAAACCTATAACCACATTATTAGCCGCAGAGACAGCCTCCTGGCTCTCAGATGCCGGTGGCCATTTTCTCACTAAGCATATGTTGCATGCTGCTGGTGGGACTCCTGCTACTGCTCTAAGGAACACTGTTGCACTTTCTTAGCATTTTTGACTGCAAGCTACAGCGGAGGTTGTGAGCACATTGGTGTATAGCTTGTCCGTAGAGTAGAGTAGTGCATGTGTATCTGTAATTGTAATACTGCAAATTACTGTGCCTTGTATTTTCTGGTACTGCTAGAAGCACTACTGTGGCTAGAAGTGTGACTGTTCTCTCCTCAACCTCTCTCTCTCTCTCTCTCTCTCTCTCTCTCTCTCTCTCTCTCTCTCTCTCTCTCTCTCTCTCTCTCTCTCTCTCTCTCTCTCTCTCTCCTGTCTCTTGGGTACAAGCCCTCTTCTGACTTTCCTGTACTATCTGTGTCTGTGTTTCCACCATGTCTGGAACGGGCTTAAAGGCACCCCAGAAGATCACTTGTACAAAGTGTGCAGCAAAATTTACTCAGGGGCAGTCTAATGGCTACTGTACCTGATAGTCAGGACTCTGTGCAGAGCCAAGATTCCCCTGCATGCGTATCTCAGCTCACTATGGTTAGGTCCGGTCTCTCTGCAGAGCTGCATGCTTTTAGGCAGTCTACCTCCTTTGACTCAGAACTAACCTTGGCCCAGGCACTGGTTAGGTCAGTAGCTGGTTTATTTAAGTTGTTGGTCCCTGCAAAGTCTTCTTTTACACCACCTCAGCTTTCCAAGAATAGATTGCTCCCCTCTGTACTGCAGATAGTACTCCCAGTGCCGAGAGCCACTTATTTAAAGGAGATTTCAGCCTGAAAGCTTTACAACTTCCTGATATCTTTTTACACAGTGTCAGGTTATGCCCAGCCATGGTAGGTTGTTAGGTCAACAAAGCGGTGGAAATGTGGGCATCTCAGCTTGTTGAAGCGCTACAAGAGAAAGGCCAATAGAGGATCTTATCTCTCTTGCAAAGCATATCCAGGAGTAGGCTAATTATCTGGGCAAAGCCTCTAAGGATATCTGTTCTCTGGCTTCTAAGTCACCAGCTCTCGCTTTTTCTGCTTGCAAAACTCTCTGGCTACAGCAATGCTAAGCAGACTCTGTGTCCAAAAAGGCAGTGGAAGCTCTGCTGTTTTCAGGAAAGGTGCTGTTTGGAGTTGGATATATGGATCTCCCAGGCTATGGGAGGTAAGACAACCTTTTTACCATCTGCGTCCCCTCCCCCTAGCCATTTTTCTGGTCACTTTGACCCTCGGCCAAGTTCAAGGGCCGTTCCAGGGGATCAGCTTCGACTTCCAGAGGGTTCATGGTAGAGCCTATGCATTCTTCGCCCACCAGGAGTCTGTCTGCTACCAAGCCCAGTGCATGACTGGTTTTTCTTCCACTTTGGTGACCCCGTTGTGAGAGCCCTTCTAGAGACCTTTCAAATAGTCTGGATGGGTGCCTGTTTGGGTGAGGAATACCATTCAAAATGGTTACAGACTGGTCTTTTGTTCTCTCACTTACCCCCCCCCCCCCCCCCAGCCCTCTCGTTTTCTTTACCACGGGTTCACCAGTGTCCAAAGACAAATGGATCGTTCTGAAAGGGGTGATCTCCAAATTACTCCTACAGAAGTGATAACGCCGGTTCCTTTACATCAAACACACCTGGGCTTGTATTGTATTCTACCTTCTTTTTAGTTCCTTAACCAAATGGTTCTGTACAGCTTATCCTAAATTTGAAAGATCTCTATCCTGACTACTACAATTTGTAGATGGAATCCCTTTGATCCGTCGTTACAGGGCTGGAAAGGGATGAGTTCTTGGTCTCGCTCGATGAGTGACGCATTTACATATACCCATCACCCCCCTCATCAGCAGTATCTGAGACTCGCATTGAAGCAAGAATGTTACCTATTGTAAAGTGCAACGGAATATGCTGTGCTATATATGAAACTTAATAAAAAAATAAATACCCTTTGGTCTGTCTACGGAAAGGGTAATTACAAAAGTAATTACTGGTGGAATTTTGGATAATTAAGAATCCAGCCATGCTGAAGAAGAATGTATTGTGTTGTCCCTAAATCCTGAAGTTGATCCACCAAAGTAGCCTTTATCAACAGTGTCCAGTAATTTTTTGATACTTCACCAGTAAATCCTTTTCTCCAAAACCACAGGGGACAATGGATGCCTGCCTGGCGCTGTTCTTCCTACCTTGGTGGTATTGATATGTTTTCTGCTCTTTTTATTTTTAAGACCTGCTTAAGGGAGGTGTATAGAGGTGGAGGAGCAGTCACACTGATTAAATTTCTTAAAGTGCCAGCTCCCAGTAACTACCAATCTATACCTATTGTAAAGGTATAGATTGGTATACCTATTGTAAAGGTATAGATTGGATATAAATACATGAACTTGATTTGGGCCGATTTATCCCATTTCCGACGGAACGGGCCGAGAAATTGGCCCATACCGTGTGATGTCACCTTCGGTACCATGTGTGGTCCCGTGTGCATTGGACCAGAGTCGGAGGTCGGACTGGCGTGCAGGTCCGTCCTCTGACATCCCTCCTGGTGGCGGGCCTGGGCGGGGAACAGGGGTCGCATGCAATGTTAAAGGACCGCATGTGATGTATCGCATGTGACCGGGAAGGTTTCTGGCGGGTTATAAGCTGGGCATAGTGTATGCCCAGCCAAAGTATGTATTCCAGTGTCCCCTGCTGGATTCAGAGAAAAGGATTTACCGGTAAGTAACAAAATACCATATTTAATTAAAAAAAGTATAGATAAAGCAGTCATGAGTGCCATATCTATACTTTAAAAAATTTGAATTGCTGAATAAACTGATGGTTGGCCCCAATCCTCTTCCAAAATAACTGCAGGACACTCACCTTCTTGAGCCAATCGGCCCACTAGGATGATGGGTGCCAGACTTGATAGCACAGTGTGAAAAACAGATTGAATATTGTGGAACGATTATTGCTGCTAATATTGGTGTTGCTGG
Organism: Crinia signifera; assembly: GCF_055691185.1. Classification (NCBI taxonomy): domain Eukaryota; kingdom Metazoa; phylum Chordata; class Amphibia; order Anura; family Myobatrachidae; genus Crinia; species Crinia signifera. The sequence goes on from NC_139221.1 coordinate 193,932,274, forward strand.
TTAATATTGGAGAATGCTGGGGATTGTAGAATGAGCAGCATCTATGTGTAGCTAGTAGCAGAAAAATATCAGTGTAAAATATATACCCCCCCCCTCCCAAAAAAAGTCCCCTTTTTAAAAAAAAAAATTTAAATAAAAATCCCCAAGCTCATACTTTACCGTTTTTATCCAGTTCAGCCATTCTGTTATGGATCTTTAATTAAAAATTTTAGGGACTACTTCAATAACAAATATTCCTAATGGATTTGTGTTTTAAAAAAATAATAAAAAAAAAAAAGTAAAGGTTTTAGGAGAGATTTTGTGTAAATACATTTGAATAGTCAGTGGTAGCATTTGTAAATGTCGGATTTCCACGTGAAGGTTTGAGCTGCATGTGGGGTAATAGGAGTGGCATATTGGTCCATGTGTGAAGCTCTGATTTACATGTCTGGAGAAAGATGAGCTTCTGTACATGTTGAGGCATGCGATGTGTTGAGGTATGTATGGCCTGTGGGCAGACTGATTGGCATATAGGGGAGTTCTGGAGTATTTGTACTGTAGGGATTATGTGCCATTTTATGGCAAGTATATGTAACAAGTGAAGGCCTTATGATTGATGTGGAGATATTGTTTGGACAATATGGGAGGCCCATCTAATTCCTCCAGTAGGTTTCCTCAGCATTGTTACTATTATTCCTCTTGGACTCACTTCACGTATCCCTTATCTTGGCAATCTTATAATCAAATCCAGGTCCCTAACTTTAAAACAGATGCTTGGGGTCCATTGAGAGCATACTAAATTGCATCAAATCCAACCTGGTTCCAAGTCATTGATTGTGTTTTTTTAGTGGTGATTATATATACGAAGTTGTATAAAGTTTAGCTCAGAAGAGAAAAACAGAGAATTCAGTAACTAATGGTTACAGTATTCTCTTAGTTGTCCTTAGTTATTCTATGTATGAAAGGAGTATCTTTTTTCTCCCCATCAAATTCTCCCTCAAGTTCTTGAAATCACATTTATGGCTCCAAAGTGGCCAAAGGGGATCTGGGACTTGGATAACCTTGTCATTACAAAGTAGATACAGCTTCTGCTATCTTAGGACTAATTTTTTCAAAGTTCAGGTATCTACATTGTCAATTTATTTTCAGAGGAAACTGAAAGATATCCCAGAAATAAAAACAGTTTTACAAGCAGTAATAAATAGGCAGCCTCTATGAATTTCTCCTTTAGATGCAAGGTACCTTAACTGTCTTCCTTCAGCCCTTTAGCTCCCACCATTTGAACCTTTAATGACTCTTCCAATTTGCTTGAGAAATGTTTTTTATATTTTCTGTTGCCTCAGCTAGAATGGTATTCGAAATGGCTGCCATGTCATGCAAGTCCCCATTTCTAATATTCCAGGTGTTACAGACTGACTGACTGACCCATCAATCCTAAGTTATATTCACTTTTCATTGCAATACCTGTTTTTCAGTTTTCTTCCATTGTACACAGCCAGTTAGACCTGCTAGTAAGAGCTGTGAAAGTTTATGTTGAAAAAACACAAGACCGAACAATGCCAACAGAGTCTTCAAATCATATGACGCAGAAAAGAAGGCTTGGCCAGCCTGAAAACAGGTTATAGCCAGATGGATTAGGCCAGCAGGCTTATACGACATCTGAGCAGCCTACTTTTTCACAAATCTTTCCCATTCCACCACATTGGTTGTTGCTTCATAGGCGACTAGGAACTAAGCTGCAGCTAAATAGCTGGCTAAGGAAGTAACATGGTCATAAGTCCATTCAGTCATGGAATTCTATCAATTGCTGAGCATTGCATTAGAAGAGAATGACCTTGAAAGAAAAAAAATCAGTTCAGTATTTGGTTAACATAAAACTTTTGATTGTCCCCATGGTGAGCAGTGTCTAGAAGAGGAAAAACTGATTTTTGCTACTTATTATTACATAGATCCCTTTGTTTGAGTCCACTGTTCCTTCCCAATGTCTTTTTTTTCCTGCAATATTCTTTTTCTATCTCGCTATCTATGCCCTATCCTTTTAATGCTTGTACACTCATAGCTGGTGAGCAGTTATAGGGGAGAATCTTACATGCTGAAAACAGTTATCTTAAGTTCTATCTCTAACTCCATGATGAACATTGTCCCCAGATACACTCTGAGAAGATAATTTAATGGTAAGTACCATACCAGTGTAGACTGTGCAGGAGGAGACTGGGCCCCAAATAGTTAACGTATTTCCCTCAGCCTCCTTCTCCCAGGCAGGTCAGTTTTTTAGTTTTCCTGAAGGAGCTAGCACTATTTGCACAGGGGTCTACTTTTAATTCTTATATTTCTTACATTTTATTATTTTTAGAGAGGGCAGTGCTAGGCGCTCTATAGGTTGCCTGCTCTGCCTCTCCACCTACCCTCAGTGCTGGTGGCCGCAGCACTGGTGATTGGGTCAGCATCTTCGGGGCCTTTCACCCCACTCAGGGGACATTAGTTGTACGCCTAAGGGAGACAGAGAAGGTGACTCCCTGCTTGCTTTCACTGGCGGGGCTTGCAGTGGGCATCAGGATCACCCTAGGCCATCAGGGCAGTTAAGCAACAGGGCACTATATTATGTGTCCATGTGCCCTGTGGTCCATGTCATGATGGTGAGGCTGGCTTTGACCGTTATCCCCTCCCCCACAACTTTGGTGTTTTCCCTCTATGCAGGTATTCTGCCATTGAGTCTCTCCCCTTCTCATCCCTCCTTACCGGAGGGATGAGAGGCCACTTCTTGTATGCCTCACTCTTTGAGTCATGTCATATAATTAGCTCCTTCCTTCCCTAGGGGTTTGGTTTGCTGCCCATAGTGTATATGAGTACCTGTTTAAAACTGCATTAAATATACCTATACCATGTATATAAGTGCATAGAAGTACCACTGTCGTCTTTGTTAAGTGCATAGGAGTACTTGTGTATGTCTGCTTGTCTCTTTTCATAGGAGAACTTTGTTTTTCTCACTGCATCTTTCTTTCATAAGTCTATAGGAGTATTTTGTGTATTTCCCACTGTTTGCATGGTGATCATGGTGGCTTTGTACGTGGATCTTATAGGTCTCCCTGTTGAAGCTCTGGTGCATCTTCCTTTACAGTTGGATCTTCTGTCTTAGGACCTGTGCATCCACCCAGGTCTGGACCTTGGGTGGACTCTTAGGGCCCTTCAGTCACCTCCTTTTGAGTCCTTGTGCACTGGGGACATTCTTTGGCTTCCTTCTTGCCATACCATTGGCCTGGTGCGTTGTCTTGTCTCTCTGATGTTTCACTCAGACCCGATTGTTCTTCAAACACAATTGGGCTACCTCCCTAAGATAGTTTCACATCACCAGAGTGATCCTGGCACCTTCCTTTCAAGTACCAGATTCTTTGCCAGAGGGTGGCTCTTTGGATATCATGTGGGCCCTCCAGATTTATGTGGACAGTACAAGGGATCTCTGCAAAACTCTTTTTTTGCCTTGTATGATTTTCACAAACAAATGGCCATGCATATTCTGTGGTGGACCTTTTTACTCTGACCATGGTTAGTGTTCATAGCACACGACTGTGGGAAACTTCTTGTGCAGCTCAGTGTGGAGCAGCATTGCCTAGTGGTCCTCTGCCCATACATTTCTCTATAGTTCCCCCTATAAACATCTGTGTGTATGGAACTGGTTGGGTGCCGGTTTTGCTTCTCTTGCTTCTTGCTCCTGCCTTGGACTTGCTAACTTAACTACCCTACCTGGGTGGGGTATAGGGGAGAAGAAGCCTGAGCCGCTGAGTGAAAAAGGTAAACTGTTTGATGCCCAGTGTCCTCATGCACATTCTATACGACCATAAAGCCTGTGTCACCTATGGAAAAAAGAAACCGTATTTAACAGGTAAGAAATCTCCTCCTTTTTTGAATAGTTCAACTAATTCTATTTGAATTAATCTGGACAGAAAGTTGAAATTGTAAAGCGTCCTCAATCAGGGACATCGTCTACCTCTAAGAGCACATCTCCTACGCTGACTCCTTCTCCATCATCTACACCAAAAGGTCGACTGGCAGAGTCATCCGTATCATCGTCGTCTTCTCACAAGCACTCGAAGAGTAGTGGAGGCTCTAGCAGTGGAACCATTACTGATGAAGGTATGCTTTTCTGACCTGAAACCCACATGATTTAAAACTCTGTAACACAGCGAAAGAGATACCAAGGTTACTGAGAAAAAATGATACCTAAAAATAAATGTGAAATGTTCACGTATAAATAAAGACTATAAGAACAATAGATTTGTACCAATGAAATTTGACAAAAGTAATATAGACAAATCAGTGTGTATACCACTAAGTTTCAAAATATAATCTTGTAGCAGAAATAAAAGAACATCATTATAACAAATGACTGCATTTGACAGCTTGTATAGGTCTCACATCTAGAAGTAACATAATAGTTTAGGTTGAAAGAAGACTTGCGTCCATCAAGTTCAACCTTTTACAGGACCCGTTAGAGCAGAGGTGGGCAACAGGCGGCCCGCGAGACACTTATGACTGGCCCGTCCAAATACCTTTATTACTATGACAAGCAGCCCGACTAGCATTAGGCCGCTTGTCATGTAATCAGCAGAGGTGGCCACGACCGCGTGAGCTTTTCCGGCGCCGTGAGTTCCCGACTGCGGCGGCCGCGCACGGCATTACTGGGAGTGTGGGAGGGGACGCGGTGACGCGGCAGCCGCCTCCCCGCCATTGGTTGTTGCGGCCGCCGCATGACAGCGTCCCCTCCCACAGCCCTGTAATGCTGTGCAGGGCGGGCGCTCTCGGGCTTTGGCAGGCCGGGCGCATGTGAGGCGGCAAACAGCTATGCAGCTATTCTCCTCCCTACTGGCTTCCCCTGACTTCCAAGCACCACACACCCTGGAAAAATAATAGACATCAAAAGTAAGAAGCTTACAAGCAAATATTTTCATGTGCATATGAGTACTGTGTACTGTACTGTGTGTGTGCATATATACACACACACACACACACACACACAGTATTACACATGTGGGTGTAATTTTTTATATATATGTGTGTGTATGTGTGTGTGTGTGTGTGTGTGTGTGTATATATATATATATATATATATATATATATATATATATATATATATATATATATATTTATTTATTAACAGTTTCTTATATAGCGCATACAAATTCCGCAGCGCTGTACAAAGCATAGTTATGAGCAAACACAAAACAAAATTACATTACAAGACAGTTTAGGACAAGTACATGGTTAATACAGATAGTTACATCAGGGGACAGGACACTGAAGCAATTATCAGGGTGGCAGTGGTTTATATATTCTAAGAAAGGCACATGAGGAGAGAGGGCCCTGCCCGTGAGAGCTTACATTCTAAAGGGGAGGGTTAGACAGACAGGGGTAACACAGAAGGGGGAGAGGTGGGCATAAACAGGTTAGGATGAGAGATGGTCAGGTTTTATGCAGGAGGGTCGGAAGAGGTCAGCTTAGTGTTTGATATTTTAAGTCTAAAAAAGCGATGGGTCATCCAAGAGTAGACAGCAGAGAGACAGTTGGAGATATGAGTTAGGATGGAAGGAGAGCGATCAGGAAACGAGGGGTAGATTTTAGTATTTTCGGCATAGTGGAAGTCAAGTGAACAAATAAGTTCACCCAGAGAGGACATGTAGAGATAGAGAAGAGGGCCAAGAATAAAATAATCAGGGACACCTACTCTCAATGGAACAGCAAGAGAGGTAAAGTCATAAGAGGTACAGCTGGGCATTTTCAAAACGGACAGTGCAAGTACAAGCATAAAGAGTGATATTCAAAAAGTTTTAGCAGATGGAGAAATGGTGATATCACAGCTGAATAGGCAGATTAAGCAGCCAGGAGTAGTGTGATGTGAGAATGAAGTGAGCTCACTCAAAGCAGTCTTGGTTTTCTGGGTTGCTGGTGTCTTTCTGATTCACTTTGATACGAAGATGTTAAGTTGGTTGGCAGTTTCTGTCCAGTTTAAGTCCAGAATAAGTCCAAGCTTTAATCTATGTAACTGTTTTCGCCCTACTTAAAAATATTCCTACTTTAAAATATGCCAAACTAACAATAGTCAGCTTGCAATGGTCAGCCAGGCTGTGGTCAGCCTTGTGCTCACAATATATACTAAAAGCTGTTTCTAAGTTAATTGATTGAGACCCCACCCAGCCAGAGCCCCTCTTCCACTAGCAATAAAACTAAGCTAACAAATGGTAAGAGGTTACATACCATCCCAGCCACTAATAAATTCTCACTCACTTTCAAATCTTATAAAAATATTTGCACAATTACCTAAATATAGCAGTTTGCAAGCAGATACTACAATACTGGTGTAACAGATGATATGAGTTACCTAAATATAGCAGTTTGCAAGCAGATACTACAATACTGGTGTAACAGATGATATGAGTTATATATATATAGGATGGTTACACAGCGGCACTCAGAAGTCTTGCAAAAGGTGAATAAAAATCCTTTAATGCGCCCAACGGCGTTTCGGGGATCTCTCCCCCGTCTTCAGGGGCTTAGTGGTTTAAAAGCAATGTTCACATTCACAATATATATAGCATGAACAATAGACATACATTGAAAACAATTGATCTCACCTGTCCGGCGTCGCCGTCCGCTCCGGAAGTCTCCCACGTGGGTGTCTCCGTCAGTGATGCTGGACGGCGGCGCCGGGCTGTGACATCATCACACAACAAAGCCTGGTTGCCAAGCAACCCACTGCAGCCGGCTGATAAGAAAAACAACATGACAAAGTTAGCGCATATGATACTAAAGCTGACATAAGCCTTGCTGTGGAAAATATTAAAAACACACATAATAAAAACATGGTTTAAAAACATTATGTGCTACCATAGAGCAGAATCCCAACATTGCAGTATGATATATGATAATAATGCCGCTAATTTATGCAGAAATCCTGCTGATCTGCTTTATCTAAAGCTTGAGATCATAGTAAAGCAAATATCTGACTGCACATGGGGCGCTGCTGGAAAGCAGAAATACATGACAATATGCACAACTATATGTTCCTACAAAAAGCATTGTAAACCCAGGGCTTCGTTTAACCCCTTGGGTGCCAAGGTGTTCAATGTAAAAATCCATCTGCATTCCCTTTGTAACAGGATTTTATCCCTGTTACCCCCTCTAAGGGCCAATGGTACATGGTCAATAATTATGGCCCTAATGCTGGGCACTGAATGTTTGTGTTGTGCCCAGTGTCTGGCTACGGGTTGATCACTGTGTCCGCTGGCGAGTGCCTGTTTTATTGCACTCCGGTGTTGTGCCATGCGTTCACGAAACTGTCTCTGTGTCTTGCCCACATAGGACAAGCCACACGGACATGTTAACATATAGATAACATAGGTGGTGGTACATGTCACCGAGTGTAGAATTTTAATCCGTTTGCCTGTTTGGGGGTGATTGAACGTTTTACTGGGAATTAAAGTATTGCAGGTAGTACACCCTAGACATCTGTGACAACCCACTTTCTGGGTTAGGAAATGGGTATGCTGTTTCTTTAATAGTGGGGTTATGTCTAATTTCACCACTTGGTCCCTTATATTTCTGCCCCTGGTGTAGCTGGGTAACAGTCTGTTATTTTGTAGTAAGGGCAAGTCTTGATCCTGACTAATCATCGGCCACCATCGTTTAGCTTTCTTGATGGTAGGTACCGTGTCAGTGGTGAATTTATTGACCCATGGAATTACTTTACCCATATTTTTGGTTGGTTCTAGCTTCCATAGTTTTTTGTCGGGGTATGTCCAATACTTTCCTTTTTAGATGACCCAATTCTACCTTATCATAACCTCTCTCTACAAATTTGTCAACCATCTGCTCTAACGCTATCTCCGTCTGAGCTGGATCAGATGTTATGCGTCGGACTCTGAGCAGCTGTGAATATGGGAGTCCTTTTTTGAGAGAGGGGGGATGGAAACTATTAGATTTTAAAATAGTATTCCTATCTGTGGGTTTCACAAAGATGGACGTGGATATGGTACCATTGATTTTACTGATATCAATATCCAAAAAGTGAATGTTGTTATCACTAACATCATAGGTCAATTTAACCACACTGTCAGTGCGGTTATGTGTATCCAATAAGGAACATAACTCCTCTTTAGTACCTTCCCAAAAAATGATGAGGTCATCGATAAATCGAAGGTATAATCGGACCTCTGGGATTAAGGTACCTCCGGTGTAGAACATATCTTGCTCCACTGCATACATGAATGCGTTGGCGTACGACGGGGCCACCGAGGACCCCATCGCACATCCCGCTATTTGCAGGTAAAACCTGCCATTGTAGGAAAAATAGTTATGCATCAAAACCATCATTAGCAGCTCTAAAAACAACTGTATAGGAGGTCCCACATAGTTAGCATTATCGATAATGAGTTGGCGGACTGCCTCCACACCTGCCCCATGAGGGATACAGGTGTAGAGGCTAGTCACGTCGGCTGTACACATAAGAGTCTGTGTCGGCAATTGGCCCAACTCTTCTAGTGCATGTAGGACTGCTGTGGTGTACCTGGTGTACCCTTTTTCAAGACCTTAATCCAGCCTGATCTCCTGCTGTCAGCAGGAGATCAGGTTGGATTAAGGTCTTGAAAAAGGGTCGTGCAATGGCCCGAAACGTCGACTACCGTGTTGAATTTTAAAAGGATGAATTAAAATTTGGAAGTTTTAAACTGTTTTTCTGAAGTCTGGTGAGTGCGCTCTGTGGAAACTGTTTCCATATATATATATATATACTGTGGCGGGTGTGGACGTACAGTAGCACTCCAGACATTGTAGTAATCCAAAAAAGTTTATTTGCAGACAAGCAACGTTTCAATGCATGTGCATTTTCGTCAGGCTGGAATAATCACCGTTAAAATAGGGCTACTGTGGTGATGCTATTCAAGTAGCAGAAATTGCCCTCAGTGTTAACATGTAGTGTAACCCTGCACACAGGTAATTAGCGCAGGTGTTAGGGCAGGATAATAGTGAGAAATCCTTCAACACTCTCCTGTACGCTGCTATTAAAGACTGGTGAAAGTCACTGGTATAGCCGGTTGACTAGACATGAGGAAAACCTCATGCTATCTGCCAGTGCATAACTATGAGGAAAATCCTGTATTAATAAAACAGATCAAAATACATCCTAGTAAATGTGTGGAACAGAGAGCGTCACCGCTAGCCGGCGCACGCTTCGCAGACAGCTTTTTCAAGGCCAACCCGACTGGCCAGACTGAGGCTGTTCTTATACCGTCCCTAATGTGGGCGCGGCAGTTAAAACTTTGATTGACGGCAGCCGCGTCCCGTGAGTATTATCTCTGTTAACTCCGGGCGGCGTCCATTCGTCAGGGGGCGCGGCAGTCTTAGAGAGTGATTGACTGCTCTCGCGTCCTATCATGTCACTGCTACGTGAGTGCTGCACCACTCACCAGTTATCTCTAACGGAGCTGACATGTTTACATTGGTTGTCATGGTGACATCATTGGTGATGATTCATGTGAGTCTCTGTGTTGTATTATATGGCCACCAGTATCTGTTCTCGGGGTCAATATATTCTGCCCCGATATCATGTATGGTATATGTGTCAGCTTGTACTGTATCCAGGCTCTGGTAATTTTACACGCTGTCTTGTCCTAGAATAAATTGATACTAAGAGACATATTGTCTAAAGGTATTATATCATAGGCAACAGAGTAAACTTCACATGATAATTTTTTTTAGAAATAGATACAGACAAGCCACATATAGTGTCTTTCCTGTGTCCATAATATACAATGTATGTAACACCTGAATGCATGGTGAGCGCAGAATTAAATTTTATTCATGGAGGGGAAGGAGAGAATGAAGGATGAAAAGAGAAGGAGAAGGAAGGTAAGAGCAATAAATTCATGGCATTGTGTTCAGGAGCCTGACGAAAATGCACATGCATTGAAACGTTGCTTGTCTGACGCCAGACGGCGGCACTCGGTAAGAAGAAGAGTCAGGCAGACCACGGATCAGTTATCAACGTTTCGAACTTTAATCTAGTTTGTGATCAGGATACAAATATCACACATAACATACAAATATTTATACATACCATCGGACAAAAGCACCAAATCAGCGTGATCCCAGCTCCCGCCATCACAGTGACGTCAATGACGCCGCCGGCGCACAAACCAATGCGTCAGCGTCACCGCGTAAAGCGGGACGTGCGAGCACAGCCCTGGTTGTCATGACAACCTACATACACCATAAGAGAAGTGCAAGAATAGCGATTAAAATACAGACAGTGCCACAACCACGGGCAATTGCCACTAGAAACCCAGCACATAGCTAGAAAAATAGTGACAAGAACATCAAAAAAGACACATAAAACATATATATATATATATATATATATATATATATATATATATATAATTTTTTTTTTTTTTAAATTCTTGCGGCCTCTCCCTGTCTTGTCTCTAACCCTGGTGCCCATATATAACCTGTTGAAAAATCCTTCATTCACTACTATATATATGTATATATTCCAAGGCTATGGCACTCACTGCTTATTATATATCTGTCCCTGTTGCCTTCCGCAGTTAACGGCTGTGTATTGTGTAAGATATTTTGTATGTGGCCCTCGAATATTTACTGGGAGTGTTAAGCGGTCCCCCAGCCAAAATAGTTGCCCACCCCTACGTTAGGGGGTGTTGTCTAGATGTTAAATCCCTGTTTGAATTTTTTTACTTTGATTCCAATTAAGGCTATACTATGTTTATCGGTTGTACCCCTGGATGTTTACTTTTTCAACCTTAATTTAAATGTATTTATTGTGTCTAGTGAAACTATTTCTCGAAGAGAGTTCCATACTTTTACTGCCCTGACCTTAAAAAAACCTTTCTTTCGGAGGGTACAAAATCTTTTCTCCTCCAGTCTATGCGCATGCCCACGTCTCCCCTTAAAAGTCTATTTTCCATTGTAAACATTCCTAATTTGGCTAATCTGTCCTCATATCTTAAAACAAAAGGGGTGTGTGCCAGCGCTTGCTGTTTCAATAATGGATTACACGGTTCTCTAAAAATTATTATTTAATAAAAATTAACATATAAAATACATACATACGTTTATCAAGAAAAATAAATAAAATCAAATAAGCGATCTAGTACTGGTGAATACATTTAAGGTTATATCAGTATCTCATGTAGTTAATCCCTTAGTAGGGAAATGTTTGAGGCTGACATAAGTAATGTTATATTACCATCCAATTTGTCTGGTGGATTTTGTGGCCAGATGTCTGTGACAGCGGTAGTTCTGTAGTGCCTTATAATTTCAAAGTCTCAAGGCTCCCATAAGACGATCTTCCTTTCTCTTGGATATTTAGGGATAGTGCTGTAACCCAAAAACAATTTGTATCCAGATCTTCAAAGGGACGTCAGAAGGGATAATGAACTTGGTCACTTTTTTTGGATGCAGTCAGCAATTTGTAGTAAGCTCAACGCGTTTCCCCGGAATATACACCTCCGACTTCCTCAGGAGCAAGTGTGGTAATGGTGCAGCCAGTCTTGGATTTTATACCTGAGCTGCTGATTAACTCAATTGATTCACATGTGGACAGACCAGTACAACAAAATTAACTTAAAATTAACTTAAGAGAACCGTGTAGAAAATACTAATTCCGCTATTTGTATTTTTATAGGAGGCAATATTTAGATAAATAAATTTAATTTGCTTACAATAAACACAATAGATATAATTTTACTTGTAGAAATCAGTTTGACATGTGTGCTAGGGTCACATGACCCGGAAGTAGGGCACTATTTTTGCAGACTTGTTTTAGACCTAAGAACAATGAATCTATGATTGGTGCATGAGCACGCAGGTTAAGTGGACAGGCTTACACCGACTGACGCCCCCGCCCTCCGTCGATTGCCGGTAGTGGCGGGGAGCTTCTCCGTGGTCTTCCTTGTCTCGTCTACTGTGTTGCTTGGCAACGTGCGGTCACGTGATATTACGCGACCCGAACGTGCCTCGCATCATCGGAGGCTCCCCCCGCTCTCACGCCCTCCCGGAAATACGTCAGGCTCGTGCCTGTGTAACGCGGCCTGATACCTGGCGACTCCGGAACAAACATGCAAGCGTGGAGACGCCTCCTGCACTGTCATGACAACGCTCAGTAGATGGGTCTCCATGGCAGCAGACCCAAACCAACCCGCTTCGTCATCTTAAATGAGGACATGTACAGGACAATAGATCCTTTTATACATTTATTTACCGCCCCTAAGCCGGTGTTTTTGGAGTTTGATATACCATAAAAGAACATATATAAATATTACATTGATCGAATAGAATAGCGCATATGTAGTTTTCGTGGATTTAATTAAATTGAAAATAAATTGAAGAATTTGCTTTTATTAGCAAGTACAACAATTGTGCTACAGATATAAAGAACATAGTCACAAAAAATTATAGAGTCTTACACCAAGATAAAATATTATCAGAAATAATCCCAAAAAAAACAGTGATTATTTACAAAAAGAATAAGACACTTAAAACCATACTTGCACCCAGTCACTTGAAAAAAGAAAAATAAACTGTTACTAAAGATAATGAAGAACATTTAAACTGGTTACCAGGAAAACCAAAAGGCTTCTTTAAGTGTGGAAAAAATAAATGCACAATGTGCACCCATATATCAAATTATAGTTCTTTATCCACCATATTTTCATTAGATCCCCCCTACATACCGAAATTATTTATTAATTGTGACTCCACATATATAGTTTATTTATTATATTGTAGCTGCCACCTCCCATATATCGGAAGAACGACAAAGATTTATGGAACACCGCCGAAATATACTAAAAGGTTTTTTTTTAAAACATAGTGGGCCAAATGTAATAGGGTGAGAGTTTCAGAAAGTGAGAGATTTTGGGAGAGTTTTCCCCTGTTTTTTAAAGCAGCAATCAATTACATGGCAAAATCAACCTGGTTTTGCAGTGTAATTGATTGCTGCTTTAAAAAACAGGGGAAAACTCTCCCAAAATCTCTCACTTTCTGAAACTCTCACCCTATTACATTTGGGCCAGTGTGTCTAGACACTATAAATTGCACCATAATTCAGACCCAAAATGTCTATCTATAGTGGGTTTAGAATATATCACTTATACATCTCGGGGAGGTGATAGATTCATGTGTAAAAGAGAAATATATTGGACCTTAAAATTCAATTCATTATATCCAGACGGATTAAATGAAACGGTCGAGTTGAATGCAGCATTATACTGAAAGGTAATGATTATAAAATAACGTATAAAAATAGATAACTATATAAAAAAGTTACTCCTGATCCTCACTTCATTATGGTTGTCTGATGCGCAATTTAATATTGATATCATAGTTATATCTGTTTTGTCTATTATTATTATCTTTGATGCAAAATCGATTGCTATGTATTTTGTCTTTTTACACATATATATATATATATATATATATATATATATATATATATATATATATATGGAAAGGGTCCGCACTCAAGGTTAATTGTTGTCCCAGGGGGTGCTCCAACAGATGAATAAACATCAAAAGGTATAGAGGTAGATGAAATGGGCACTCACCAAGGTCTTAATTCAGCAAAGAAATTTTATTGTAGAGACAAGAATACATCCGACGTGACGTGACGTTTCGATCTGGTATAGATCGTCATCAGTAATATGAACAACAGAAGTAACTGGTATCATGTCCAAACAGGCAACCTGGTATCCATCCACAGAGGAGATCCGTATCTCCTCTGTGGATGGATACCAGGTTGCCTGTGTGGACATGATATCAGTTACTTCTGTTGTTCATATTCCTGCTGACGATCTATACCAGATCGAAACGACTATCTCCTCCTAAAGTGCACTTTAGATGGATTAAAATTCTGTGATACAAGAAAGACCAGTGAGTGTCCTCATCTTTGTGGCTGTACTGGTGAACTGGACTTGTCTGGGACTCCTGAGCTGACACCCTGGCTGTTTATCATGTGCTGGAGGAGAGTGTGATCCTTACCCCTGTATATATATATATATTTTTTTTCCTCTTTTATACTTGTTTCTGTATATATTTTTTTAATATAATAACTGACTAACTAATTGGATAATCAACCAATTCAATTTAATTAAATCCACCAAAACTACATATGCGCTATGCTATTCGATCAATGTGATATGTATATATGTTCTTTTATGGTATATCAAATTCCTAAAGCCCCGGCTTAGGGGCGTTTATAAATGTATAAAAGGATCTTTTGTCCTGTACATGTCCTCATTTAAGAGGACGAAGCGGGTTGGTTTGGGTCTGCTGCCATGGAGACCCATCTACTGAGCGTTGTCATGACAGCGCTTGCATGTTTGTTCTGGAGTCGCCAGGTATCAGGCCGCGTTGCACAGGCACGCAGCGCCTGACGTATTTCCGGGAGGGCGTGAGAGCGGGGGGAGCCTCCGATGATGCGAGGCACGTTCGGGTCGCGTAATATCACGTGACCGCTCCCCGCCACTACCGCTGATACCGGCAATCGGCGGAAGGTGGGGGTGTCAGTCAGGGTAAGCCTATACACCCAACCTGCGTGCTCATGCACCAATGTTAAGAAATCATAGATTCATTGTTCTTAGGTCTAAAACAAGTCTGCAAAAATAGTGCCCTACTTCCGGGTCATGTGACCCTAGCACACCGTAGTAAAATTAAAATTATATCTATTGTGTTTATTGTAAGCAAAATAAATTTATTTATCTAAATATTGCCTCCTATAAAAATACAAATAGCGGAATTAGTATTTTCTACACGGTTCTCTTTTAAGTTAATTTTAAGTTATTTTTGTTGTACTGGTCTGTCCACATGTGAATCAATTGAGTTAATCAGCAGCTCAGGTATAAAATCCAAGACTGGCTGCACCATTACCACACTTGCTCCTGAGGAAGCCGGAGGTGTATATTCCAGGGAAACGCGTTGAGCTTACTACAAATTGCTGACTGCATCCAAAAAAAGTGACCAAGTTCATTATCCCTTCTGACGTCCCTTTGAAGATCTGGATACAAATTGTTTTTGGGTTACAGCACTATCCCTAAATATCCAAGAGAAAGGAAGATCGTCTTATGGGAGCCTTGAGCCTTTGAAATGATAAGGCACTACAGAACTACCGCTGTCACAGACATCTGGCCACAAAATCCACCAGACAAATTGGATGGTAATATAACATTACTTATGTCAGCCTCAAACATTTCCCTACTAAGGGATTAACTACATGAGATTATACTCCAAAGGTGATATAACCTGAACTGATTCACCAGTACTAGATCGCTTATTTGATTTTATTTATTTTTTATTTTTCTTGATAAATGTATGTATGTATTTTATGTTAATTTTTATTAAATAATTATTTTTAGTGAACCGTGTAATCCATTATTGAAACAGCAAGCGCTGGCACACACCCCTTTTGTTCTATTTAAATATTTAGGGTCTTGACAAACCCTGTGCCAGCAGCTATTGATTGGGCAACACACATCACCTGTTTTGTCCTCATAGCTTAATGACTCTAACACTTCTATTAGCTTGGTTGCCCTTCTATAGGAATTGTACTACAAATTCTAGATGAGGTCTAACCGGTGCCTTGTACATCAGCATAATTATTTAGGTGTCCCTAGCTTCTATGCTCCTTTTTATATAGGCTAGTATCTTGTTGGCTTTATTGGCTGCTACATGATACTGAGCACTGCACTCCTGTTTGTTGTCAATTTGGGCTCCTAGGTCCTTTTCCAAATCTGATGTACCCAATTCTACCGCATTTAGTTTGTAAGTAGCACACTGGTTACGTCTCCGCTGGTGCCATAACCTTATCAACATTGAACCTCACTTTCCATATTACAGCCCATCATCCTCTCATCCCTCTGTAGCGTGGAGACAACCTTGTCTTGTCTGTTTAAATCAAACTGCACAGTGACTGTGGAGAAGTTCAGATAAGAGTTTGCCTGAACATCTTGAGTGGTTTTATATTTGCAGCCTCAGTCGCTTAGTTGTATTATTTGATAATTCACTGTTAAGGACTTGTACATGATTATCTCCAAGTATAAATCTCATATTTGTGCTGCACGGTTTTATTTAAGCTCTTCAGTATTGTACACTGATTTATAAGCAATATTTATGTTGTGTAATGTTATTTCCAAATATTCTAAATATGTATGGTCTGATTCAGGACTGGACAGTATGCTGATTATATGCACATAGAATAGAATCCCTTTATTCGTCTCACAATGGAGAAATTTCAGTGTTACAGCAAGGTTCAAGTACAGATAAGAGTAGTAGCATAATAATAAGAACACACATAATAAGATAAGATCCAAACAATATAACTCAAGAATCTAGGAACATGCAGGTCTTCTTCAGACCATGACAGTTGTACATTCTAATTGCAGCCGGAAGGAAAGATCTACGATATCTCTCCGTTGAGCATCTAGGGTGAAGCAACCTATCACTGAAAGTGCTACACAGATCTGTCAAAACGTTTTTGAGCGGGTGTGAAGCATTATCCAATAATGATGTCATCTTGTTGGGATGCAGTTACAATCCCGGCGGTCGGGATCCCGGCGTTCAGAATCCCGACCGCCGAAATGCCGACACTTTCTCCCTCCTGGGGTGTCCACGACACCCCTGGAGGGAGAATAAATCAGTGTGCCGAGTGTAGCGAGGCACCGGGCCCGCTGCGTGGCGAGTGCAGCGAGCCCGCAAGGGGGGGCGATCCATGTCCCCCCCTTGTCGGCATTTTGGCTGTCGGGATTCCGGCATCGGGATTCTGAACGCCGGGATCCCGATCGCCGGGATTCAATACTGAATCCATCTTGTTGATCATTCTCCTGTCACCCACAATCTCTACAGAATCCAAAGGCATTCCTAGGACAGAACTGGCCTTCCTTACCAGTCTGTTTAGTCTCTTACTGTCGGCTGTTGAAACACTGCTGCCCCAGCAGGCCACTCCGTAGAATATGGCCGATGCCACTACACAGTTGAAGAAGGTCTTCAGGAGCGCTCCCTGCACTCCAAAGGATCTCAGTCTCCTCAGCAGATAGTCTACTCTGCCCCTTCCTATACAGAGCAGCAGAATTATCAGACCAGTCCAGTTTATTGTTAAGGTGAAAACCCAGATACTTGTAAGTTCTTACGATCTCAATATCCATTCCCTGAATGCTCACAGGAGTTGGGGGGGTATGCTGACGTTTCCTGAAATCAACTACCAGCTCCCTAGTTTTCCTCGTGTTAAGTTGAAGATGGTTCCCCACACACCAGGTAGCAAAGTTCTGTACAAGTTCTCTGCACAGTTCAGTAATTATTTTCTACTGCGCATGCAAAAAAAGACCACTAAAAAGTAACCCAAACTGCGCATGTGCCGATCTAACTGTATGACTTACCTATTTTCATGGTCTCTTCTCCTGGCTAAGTCTGGAAGGGAGATGCTGCACACAGATTGGGGAAGCTTTCTTGCTTCTTCACTAGGTCCCACCCCTGTCACAGCAAAATGGGTCCTTGGGGAGGCGGTGGGGTAAACTTACATGTTTTTGTGTGAATTCTCCCCATCCTCTCTATACGGAGCCATGAATCCGAGGTATCATCTCCTCATCCTGCCCACATCACTAGGAAACGGGTGAGATATGGGAAAGTTGGCCACTCTTCTGTGGTTGCGGGTGATTGTCCAAAACATCAGGAGTATCCCACAATCTGCAGAATGTAGACAAGTACGCTATAGGATAGGCGTCGCAGTTTTGTATGGAATTGGCTTTATTTTTACACTAAAATTTACATTTCAGTTTGAGCATTCCCCACCCAAATCTAAATGTCTCTGCGCAGTATATCAGCCTGACCTTTAATGCAGCATGGTTTTGCCCAGTTTGTGCTTTTTGCTTTGCTTGCAACTCTGAATCATACCCTTAGATTTAATTGAAGCCTAGCCATTGCCTATCCTGTTACTGATGGAAAAATTTGAAAATTATAGTTTTCCAGAACAAATTTTATTTTAATTCTACTAGGTGTATTATCCAGATATATTACCTTGTATTAAGATGTTTAGTTTATTTTGGTTGTATTTTTTGATTTTCAGATGAGCTGTCTGCCATACTCAAGAAGTTGTCACTCGAGAAATACCAGCCTATTTTTGAGGAGCAAGAAGTATGTTGTTTAATATTCTGAACTGATGATTAAAAATTAGATTCAAAACATGAAAACATGCTATGTGTAATATACAGATGTAATAAACTTCCCCTCCGGACCAGCCAGATGCTGCTAACATTTGTCGTCTTTTCTGAAGAAATTGCATCATAGATAAATGCAATTATTATGTCTATAATAAACTTCTAGGATGCACCTGGAGACTGGCACTTGTATATCTGTCTCTGAATCTGCATACAAAATGCTTTAATGCAGTGGCCATAACTTAATTCCAAGTTCTGTTGCGGCTCATGTACAGACCCCGTCTGTACATGAGCATACCAAATTAGCACACATCAAGTTGCATCTAACACACATTTTCATCAAAAAGGCACCAGACTTTAGCAATGTCTGACAGGTTAGCTCACTCCCACCAGGCATCTCCCACTGCGTGGTGTATTGTGGATAGATGTATGAGGACACATCTGCATAAGAATATTCTGTGCCTTGAAGTTCTCATTATAGTCAATGATTTATTAGGGTCGAGATCGTACTATAATTATTAGAATTGCTATTATTTTCTCTAAAGAGTAAACAGGTGATGTAGCTCTGTACATTAAAGGGTACTGGTACAAAAACATAACATACAGTAACATAAAACAAAAGTTAAAGATGGTGTTGCCCAAATGAACCACCAATATTAAAGCGCCATTGCCAGTGGCATGCCATAAATGAGAAGAGACCATATTAAGGGGCAACATAATAGATGAGCTAGTTTTTTTCTTTTTAGAAAGACGGTACTTGTGTAGTTTCACGGCGCCAGCATGGTGCCATGCGTCTGAGTCCCCTTGCGGGGCTCACTTCGCTCGCCCACGCTGCGGGCACGGTGGCTCGCCACGCTATTTAAAATCAACTCCATGCCAACATGGATAGTGGGGGTATGAACTATCCATGTTGGCATGGAGTTAAGTTACTTTTTTTAACATAGTTCGTGGCGAGCGTAGAAGTTGGAAGTAGCACGGCACCATGCTGGCGCCGTGAAACTACACAAGTACCAGGAAGACTGTTACAGAAAAGTATAAATGTTACGTACAGTGCGTCATTACTGTATCTCCACGTCTCTCTCATCACTCCTCTGGTTTGGTAAAAGGTTGGTTCTTGTTCTGCATGGACACTCCCATAAACAACCACTAGCTTCACTGCGTGCTGGGTAAATGTCATACTCACGGCTAGGCACAGGTCACTTGTTTGCTATATGCACAGAAATTGAGGGGTCAACTATGGTCAAGAGAGTACTGAGATGACTAGTAAGTGAGGAAGAGAAATTTGATCAGCAATACGTTGAACTCTCTGGTCCAGCAGCTGAAGGAGTTGGTGGTATTCAATAGATCTTCAAAACAACTTTGTACTTGGGGTCCTCAGACACTCAAATATTTGTGGTTTAGCAGTTGCTCCTAGCAGAAAGATTGGAATTACTGGCACACAAGGTTAAACCTACTGGGGGAAATTTTCCTAGATGTGTTTTCTACTTCACATGTCATGTTGCTATGGGCATCCAGATCATGTCTTCTAGAGGTTGCTAAATAAATAAGAAGTAGATTCTGATTGGTTACCCATAGCAACGTCACATGTGAAGTAGAGTACACATCTTAGTAAATTTCCCCCACTAATCTTTGATTTTGGGGTTTTCTGTGATTTTCTGTCAATTTTGAGATTTAATAAAGCCAACTTTGGCAGGCAATCTAAAAAAAAAAGGAACTCAAATTAAGATATCAAACAGATTAATTTCAATATACAGTAACAGAACACCTAATTTACTAACCATTGGTAATAAGGGATGCTATTGTGATAGAAACAGTTCTATTGTTTTATTGTCTTTCAAGGTTGACATGGAGGCTTTTCTCACCCTAACTGATGGTGATTTGAAGGAGTTGGGAATAAAGACACATGGATCTAGGCAGCAGATTTTGGCAGCAATTTCTGAACTCAATGCAGGAAAGGTGGGTATTTGAAGACGCGTGGATATTGTCAAAATAAGTCAAACAGGATAATTTAGTTTTTTGTGCAATTTGCTTTTTGTTAGCGTGGTTAGCAACTTTAATGAACAGGTACTATCTGCACCAGACTATATTATATTTTCTTATTATTTCCATAGGGGATACAGGGATACACTCTGTAAAAACTGTAGGATAGCCTCCAAACTTTCAAGCGTTCCCTGAAAACTCACCTCTTCAGGCAAGCCTATCATATTTAAGTTCTACACGCATAACCATCTGAGGCACTTATGTATTATATAGCTTCCCTTCTGGACTTGTAACTTGTTGGGACTGCTATGCTATTACTGGTGCCTGTCCTTGTGTTTCCCCCCTATATCCCTATAGATTGTAAGCTGGCAGCAGGGCCCGCCTACCTCCAAGTCTGTCTGTTACCCAGTTTGTTTTATCACTGTCTACTATTGTAAAGCGCAACGGAATCTGCTGCGCTATATAAGAAACTGCAAATAAATAAATAAATAGAGCTGGAGTCTGGGTATCAAATAGTTAAGATCTCTTTCCAAGAAGTCTAGGTCCTCCAGCCACATACAGTTTTTAGTCTGGTGCCTGCAAAGAGCGGTCGCTTTTTTGATGGGCTGCTTTGTATTGGCTGTCTATTTATTAATTTCTATCTTTCACTTTTGTACTTTTTTCCTGCAAGGTGCCCTCACTGCAGCTCACTGAGGGAGGTAGATTGACTGCCTGCTTGCAGGGAGCCAAATAGTCATGGCCAGTGGGATCTTTGTTCATCATCACTAGAACATCGGGGCAGCTTTAGGTCCACAGCAGTGGTGGGCATTTATCTTTGGATACAGGCCAGATTGGTAGACAGGCTCTTCCTGTTAGCCACTCCCTTAGCCCTGGGCTCCACTCTTGTCTAGTTTTGACTGATTCAGAGATTTCCTTAAAACATGAAGCTAATGTCTCAGTAATTTCAGATGTTGAGTCTTCCTCTGTTCCAGTGTAATCACTATCAAATGGGGATGTAGAGGCACTAATTAAATCAGCTTTTGAATTAGGATTTCGAGCAGACCTCTTATTCAAAAGCCCTGTTATTTAAGTGTAAGAAGAGAGTGACTGTTGAATTCCCTTCTTCGGCACATCTCTCTTTCCTGCTGTGAGATTCTTTGTATCGATAAAGATACCTTTATGGGAATCAATTCCCCTCATTAAAGTGAGTTGGGTATGCTTTTCTCTGATGTGTGGATGGTGACCATGATGAATCCCTGGGTCAGAAGTGTAGTTTCCCAAGTCTACACCATAACCTTTTTAAAGCATCCTCTAGCAAGGTATCTTTCCAACTGACTTTCCAGCAGATCCAGGAAAAGTTCCCAAGGAGTCCATTCGTTCCCTTCTGGACTCCATGGCCATCATCCCAATTCCCCGTCTCAAAGAACTACAGTTTTCTATTCCAACCTCTTCCTGGTTCAGACACTGTACAGCTTGTGCACTTGTGCATCCCAAATTTAGCATGGAGTCTCTTTGCTCCATCATTCTGACCCTGGAACCAGGGGGTTTTCATGGCATTCTTATATTTACATATTTCTAGCAGTTATTTATTTTATTTATTTACAGTTTCTTATATAGCGCAGCAGATTCTGTTGCGCTTTACAATAGTAGACCGTGATAAAACAAACTGGGTAACAGACAGTTTTGGGGGTTAGATGTCCCTGCTGCAAGCTTACAATTATTCATCATTGAGTCATCAGGTTTGAAGGAGGATCACTTCCAGTTTTGGGCATTGCCATTTGGACTTTCCACGGCCCTGACAGGCTTGTAGGAATCCTGCCTTATGTGGATGACTTTCTCCTGGCCCACTCTGGGATCACATTCGTCTGATGGTGGTTCTTCTGCAGACTCGGGTTAACACTTTCTCAGGAAAGTACACTTATAGGCCTTACTGGATTCCAGTGTCTGGCAGGTATTCCTTGCCACAGACAAAATTCAGGCCTTACAGTCCAGAATTTGCACATTGTTAATTCACTGTCGGGTGTCCACCTACCCCTTTTATCTTAAGTTCTCTGGTGTACACTTTCTAACTCTAATCCTCTTCAATTGGAAACTCTAGCTATGTAGAAAAAGTCCTATCTGTGCCTCAAAATGCAAACAATGTTAGATTCAGGACTTAGGTACTGCTCAATGTCGACGCAAGTCTTCTGACTTGACAGTGGTCAGACATTTCAGGGTCAGTTGATGGCTCAGGAGACCTGACTACCCATCAGTATCCTGGAGCTCAGGGTGGTGTACAGAGCTCTTTCTCTAGTTCCTCCAGCACTATTCACTTAAGGTGCAGTCGGATAAAACGCGACAGGCATCTTCTACATAAAACACTAAGGTGGCACTAGCAGCATGAGGAGTATTATTTTTTAGTGGGCCAATCGTCATCTCCTTGCTCTTTTCACAGTCCACATTCCCAGTGCACATAATTAGTGAGTAGACTTACCAAACTGCCAGGAAGTACACTCCGAAGAGTGGGGCCTACACTCTGACATCTTTCAGGTCCTGCTTCTCTACTGGAGCCTGCAGTGGAGTGACCTAATCGGTGCCTGGCCAACACATGCCAAATGAGTGAAGACTATGAGGGTCCATGGGGGTCGGAGATCCCAGCGCAGCTACAAGAGGAAGGCAGTGAGTGGCGGCTATTGGTTGCGAAGCTTATACACAACACTCTTACATATAAACCCACTTTTTTACCCCTAGTTGTTTGGCACAATGGTGATTCCTATTGTGGACTGTCCTGCATTGCCACTGGATATGTTATGCTAGAAGGGAATCCGGGGTTTCTCCTCACTGAGTTGGAGGTACAGGTGAGGTGGAGCCTCTGGAAACATTGGAGCCTGTCTGCTGTTCCTGGGTGTCTCTGCAACAGCTTTGTTATTAACTTTTCTCCCAGACTGTCCTGGATATATTCATATAGCTTGCACTACCAGTCAACTTGCGCTATTCAATCGCATACCACAAAGGATTGTGGTTTCATAGTACACAAGGTTTATGAGTCTGAGTGCACCCCCCGAACTAGTCCTGCTCTCTCACAAATCTCCCGACACGGATGGGTTTTCTCCTATCTATTATAAAATGCTTAAGGCCGTATTAACCCCGACTTTGTTAGTTATTCAATAGGATTCTTAAAGATACACCAAACTTTCCTTCATTTGTGGATGCCAACACTTCCCTTATTCCTAAACCTAAAAGAGATCCTTTGTTGGCCGAATCATATCACCCAATCTCCCTCTTAAATTCGGATTTTAAGATATTGGGTAAAATTATGACTAACAGATTGCAACTAACTATGTCGTAATTGCTGACATCTCACCAATCAGGATTTGAGGCAGACATTCAGTTCGGGAATGGCAAAAGCAGGGGTAATAGCAGGATCTAAGGAAAACTATCCTGGGGTGATGATGTTAATTCTTGATACAAATAAAGCACTTGATACAGTGGCTTGGCCACACCTATTTTCAATTTTGGAGAGACAGGAGTTTGATACCAAATTTACAAATTTGATACGTTCTTTTTATACACAACTTTTGACCCTTTACAAATGCATAGGGTACATGACAGGGATGCCCCTCACCTCTTTATTATTTAACTTGTGTATTGATACCTTATTTAGAATCTTGCAAGATTGGCCAGCTTTTAGGGGTATATCGGTTGGTGTGTATAAGTTGAAACTCTCCGCATTCGCAGACTAGGTCCTGCTGTACATAGCCAACCAGAAATATCGCTCCCGTTAATATTGGATAAGCTTGAGGAATACGAGGAAATATCTAGTTATATGATAAACATGTCTAAATCTGAGGGTTTACTTTTACACCCATGCCTAACTATCCCTAGGTCGGGGAGTCAATTACCATTACTGTGGGCAAAGGGATCTTTTACTTATCTAGGTATCCGCTTACCCAAGAGGATTTTGTAACTATATACCCATCATTTTTCTAAAGCAGTGTTAGAGATTGCAAAGGAATTAGTGGGGTGGAGACCTCTTCAGCTGCCTTACATGGGAAAGCTAGTTTGATCAAAATGGCTACTTTCCCACGCCTTTTATATTTACTGCAAACACTGCCTCTGCTAATCAAAATCACTTTATTGGCCATGTATACTCTCGTATACTAGGCATTTTTTGTGGATACAGTGCAGCTTCAAGCATGGTACAAGAGGGATAACAGGACATACATACATTTGCATTAGTTGCGCATACAAAAGACAATTCACATGTTAGGATTTGCAAGGTTAGATAGAGCAGTTAGGTGTTTAGATTAGCAGTATGTTAGAGTACATTGTTCAATAGCTGAATAGCTATCGGGAAGAAGCTTTTTGTGGTTCTTGACGACTTGGCAGGAATGGACCTGAAGCGTCTATCTGATGGGAGAAAATCAAACAAGCTATGGCCAGGGTGGAGTTTGTCTGCCACGATCTTTCCAGCTCGCTTCTTGACCCTACTTAAGTATTGTTCCCAGAAAGATCTCCAATTATTGAATTCTTAATCTTTACAATTATTTTGGGGCTCCAAACGACCACACATCAGCCTCTTAAAACTACAACAACCTAAAACAGGTGTAGGAATACATTTTACACATGTACAATCCTAAATCGATGCAGCGATTCTCCTTTTTGTTTTTAAGAGACTTGCTACAAAGTAGGGAAATATATGCTAATACTTCAGTAGAAAGGACTGCAACTTAATTAGTTTTTTACACCTTCAAGATGCTGAGATTGCCGAGGACCTTATGGATAACCCCCTCTTGTGGGCCACAAAGAAACTAGCATATATTAAGACAAAATCTCAATGCTCATAAAACCTTCTTTGTACCCTTTTTGAACAATACGGAATTTCTACAAGGGCATGCTGCAAACCCTTTTATAATGTTAAGCTTTGTACACACGCTTCGATTTTTATTTTTTTTTCCCCTGTTTTCGATTCGATTTAGCAAAATCGAATCCACATCGAATGGTTTTTAAGACCCTTTCGATCTGCATTCGATTCGATGCACGCTCCTGTTTTCTCAAAATCAAAAAGAAAAATAGACTGCAGCCAAGGAAATATCAAATTCGATCCAGTAAATCGAATGTGTACAATGTACCTTTTATTTATTTATTTATTTATTTATTTACAGTTTCTTATATAGTGCACACATATTCCACAGCGCTTTACAGAGAATATTTGAACATTCACATCAGTCCCTGCCCCAGTGGAGCTTACAAGCTATGTTCCCTACCACATATACAAACACACACACAGACATTCTAGGGTTAATTTTTTGTTGGAAGCCAATTGACCTACCAGTATATTTTTGGATTGTGGGAGGAAACCAGAGTACCCGGAGTAAACCTACGCAAACACAGGGAGAATATACAATCTCCGCACAGTTAGGGCCATGGTGGGGATCGAACCCATGACCTCAGTGCTGATTGGCAGTAATTCTAACCATTACACCATCCGTGCTGTACCATGAATGTAAATCGAATTCGATATCTAATGCAAAAGTACAGAACTAATGCCAAATTGAATGGGAAGATCTAATGCCAGATCTAATAGAAAATTGAATCTAACATCGAATCTAAAGCAAAACGAAGTGTGTGTGTACATAGCTTTTGAAAGAGAAGGGATGCTTAGTATAAAATCATTAATGGATGAAGATTCCAGATCTCCAATACAATACTCTCTAGGGCTAGTGAGATATTACCTACATTCAGGAAATGCAATTTTGCTTATATGGAAGCAAAATATTATGTAAGTAGAGTCATTCGTTTTCTCGGAGGATGATTGGGACAAAACCCTGGACCACAGTAGCTTCTGCGTTCTGATCCACTAGCAAAATGTGCAATATCGATTCATTACTCCTCTTTAAGACCTCAATTGAAACACTAGGAAGTATGGCCCTTATTCAGATCTGATCGCAGTACAAATGTATTCTCACAATGGGCAAAACCATGTGGGGCAGATGTAACATGTATGGTTAGATTTGTGTGAGTTATTTTGTTTCTCTGCAGGGTAAAATACTGGCTGCATTATTTTTATACTGCAATTTAGATTTCAGTTTCAACACACCCCACCCAAATTTAACTCTCTGCACATGTTACATCTGCCCCATCTGCAGTGCACATGGTTTTGCCCATTTTGAGAACAAATTAGCACTGTGATCAGATCTGAATAAGGGCCTATGTACAGGAATGAGTGGTTGGATCCGGGTTGTCCCAATCCTGTAAAGACTTATCTAGGGCACTTATTCTATCGATTACTGCCGGCAGTTCAGTATCAGGAGATGTTCCTCAACATATTCCACAAAGCTTCTTTTTCACCCAATAGACAATTCCAAGTGGGTATGATCTCATCCGCCTCCTGCCTTCGCTGCCACTCTTCAGTAGCCGATTCATATTTCTGTTTCTGGAGCTGTCCCTTCATAAGAAGGGTCTGGCTACTAGTATTTGGTTAATTTTGTCCCTTTGAATGATAAGTGGGCATTGTTCCAGGGGGTCAGAGAGTGGCGTGCGGTTGTTCTAAATTGCTCTTGATTATTAGTGCGGTAGCACGTAAAACAATATTACAGACATGGATTAATATGTTTCAGTAATTGCAAAGTATTCACAGTTTGGCAGACAGGAAGCCTGCATTTCTGGGTGGAAATATGGCGTCCAAAACACTTAGGTGTGCCCAGATGTTTTTGGGAAGGGTTTCTGACATCAGCGATGACCACTTCCAGCCCATCTCAGTTGCATATTAGCGGAAGCCTCAGATCTACTCACATTTGCTCAGAAGGCAAAGTTTCTTTCCGGGAAGTGCGAATGGATCTCTAAATGCGCGGGGATTAGCAATGCATTAACGATTTTGCAAGGGACTTTTTATTTTTCTGTTGGGGTAGTGACTTTCTGCTCACAGTACATTGCGTGTTCTCTAATTAGCAATCAATGCTGAATTAGGCCCCTTGTCCCTCTGTGTGATGTTTATATGAACAGTTGTCCCTCTGTGTGATGTTTATATGAACAGTAGTTGGATAGTTCACCAATTTGAAAGTTCTGCTGTAAATCATATCATTCATTATTTCTTTGTTTAGGGTCGCGAGAGACAAATTCTACAAGAAACCATACACAACTTTCATTCTTCATTTGAGAGTAGTGCTAGTAATACTCAGCCTACAGGAGCGCATCAATGTAAGTACAGACTTATTACTACAGTAAGATTAAGTAAATAGTGTAGCTCAATGTTTAAATGAGCAGGGCCAGCATTATGGTGTAAAGCATGGGTCTTCAACCTGTGGCCCTCCAGATGTTGTGAAACTACATGTTCCAACATGCATTGCCACATTTTTTCCTATGAGAGCATGCCAAAACTGTCAGGGCATGCTGGGACATGTAGTTCTACAACATCTGGAGGGCCACAGGTTGAAGACATGTGGGTAAAGCAAGACAACTGGTTCAAATAGATCTAGGAAACATATGTATAAATATCAGTGTTAAAGCTGCACTACCACTTCGTTTTAGTGGCATACCTTTCTCCGTATTGGAGAGAATGTCACTTGTGATTGGTACAGTACAAGGTATTAACTCTGCAGGGTACCCAAACTTTTGCAGATGCCAATTTTGTTTTCTGTTATTTTAAAAGTGTAAATGATGGAAATAAAATCAACCTTTTTTTGACATGTAATAAGAATTTCTAATTGTAATTTGATGCCTTTTGGAGGTTTTTCCATCTTTCCTTGGCTTCTTTTTGCACATTGAAATTACTTTTTGCCTGGGGTGCCCAAACTTTAGATCCCCACTGTATATTATGCATGAGAGCGGTACAGTATGTATATTATGTATGAGAGTATTACAGTATGTGTATATTATATAAAGTATATAATGCATGAGTGCATATTATGTATATTGTATATTGTGTATAAGTGTGATTGTGTATATTATGCATGTGTGACAGTCTTTATAATAAAGACACCAGAAAATGCGGGGACCCACCCGGGAATAATGCTTAGGGATCATGCCGGGGCATTCACGGGTTGGCATCTTTCACACCCAAAAAAAGTCCCTGCGGTTTCTGGTGCGGGCAGGAGGCGAGATGACGGCGGAGGCGGGCAGGAGGTGGAGAGTACTCACCCCGGGTTGCTGGTCTTCGGTGCAGGCCAGGTATCCACACAGGCGGCGGACGGGGATGACAGGTCAGATGGCGGGCTCAGATGAAGCAGCTCACCGGCTGCAGTGAGGGCGTCGGAGAGCTGCGTCATCTACATACACCGCCTGTCCTGTCATCTGCACCCGCCACCTGTGTGGATCCCCGACCTGACAGCATGCACCGAGGACCGGCAACCCAGGTGAGTACCCCTTTCACACCGGCCAGGACCCCGGTTGAACTCTGGAACAACCCTGCTTCATAGCAGGGTTGAAATCCCGGGAACCTTACACCCCAGCGCTAGTCTGGGGTTTGTTCCCGGGCCCAACCTGGGAATTTAGGCTGGTGTGATACGGGTATTATAGGCAATCCCTTTAAACTGCAACGCTCATGAATTATACAGGTAGGCTTTAATTAAGACAGACAAAGAATGTTTGTAATTCATGAATGTCCCAGTTTTAAAGGGTAAAGGCGACCATCTACTCGTGCATTATGGCCACTTTTTTCATGATTCCGATGCATTGCTGAAAGAGGTCACTTGAAAAGGGACACATTGCATTTCATTTTCATGTGATTGCTTTATAAGGAGCGTTCCTATGCACCTCGTATTGCAGTCGCAGATCCTTTGGGCTTTCGTGAATATTTGTCGCAGTTCGTAGCCCTGGCTAGGATTACATATGATGCATTGTATGCAAAAGGACCGCATACATCAAACAGTCAGCTGCTGGGTGGGTTGGTGGAGTACCACTTGCAATACCTTGCCCTAGTGGATGGGGGCCTATAGTTTGGTAAGCATAGTATATTCTGTAGAAGAATGTGACAGTGTGTGGTCCTGACAAAGTTTAAACTAGGCAGAAAGTTAATCCTGTTCAAAATGCAGCTTCATGCCGGATATGGTGGAGCTAGGTACAGAATTCTGGCCATGTTAAAAGGACAGGCAGACAAGACACACACTTTCTCACTTATTATGTGCTCAGCAGTTTGTGGCCATTGGGCAGTGTATATATATGCGGCTATGGGTTGAGCTGTGTGTGTGTGTGAAATTGCTTGCAGTTGAAGGAGGGGGCCCAAACTGATATCTTGCTTATAAACCCAGAAGATCTACATACATCCAGCTCTGGAAGTACTGCAGTGGAAACATTAGTGGTAGGGAAGTTTAAACTAGATTTACCTTGTGTTATTACAGATATACTAAATTAGACGGTCTGTTATAAGAACATTGTGCAAAGCAGTGTTGTATGAAAGCTAACTGACTGCCTAAAGTTCCTGTTGAAGCAATAGTTAGTTGTCTGTTACAAATAAGGATTATTGGGCCAACCCTACTTAGATCAACTGTTAATAGGTCGATGGAGTCATAAGGTTGGCATGTCCAAAAGGTGGATATGAAGATAGGGACCCATAAAAAGGTTGACACTTTTAAACGCACGTGACACCAATTAGTGTACCCCTGCATTGGCCATGCTTTGGGCAAGGTGCCTCGCTACACTTGGCACATGTTACTATTCCCAATAGTAGTCCACATGAAGATTTTGAATATTTTTTTTTTTTAAATAAAGTTGACCTTTTGTAACAACCTTTAAACTGTTAGTGTTCCCGCTAGGCTGCCCGATTTTTAAAGGGCAGAATGCGCCCTGCCCCTCTAGCAGCGACCCGCTAAAACAGCCAGCTGCCTGCCCTTCGGAGTGCACCGGTGAAGCCCGACGCCGCCATAGATTGCGGTGCACGACTCTTTCCCGGCAGCTCGGGGACATAGTTACGGCCGGGCACGCCCCCTTCAGTGATGCGGCAGCCCGGTCCGCCCCTCCAGCGCCCTGCCCCGTTTGGTTCCTAGAAGGAACACTAAACTGTGTTGACCTAATGCATGTTGATTATATGGGGTCGACCTGTCTGTGAGAATACGATCTGGTGCGTTTTTATCTCATATAAGGCTAGCTGTTCTAATCTAGAAAAGTAATAAAATGGAGATAAACCACCAACCAATCCGCTCGTAACTGCCATATCACAGGCTGTGTTTGAAAAAGGATTTTTTTTTTTATACAAGTAGAATTATTCATTCTCTGGCTATTTAATTATGCACAATAATATCTAATTGAATACAGTGGGTTTTCACAATTTTTTTTTTTTTTTTTAAATCACCCATATTCAGTTATCTTGCACGAAAATCATACTGCCATAATTGTGGACCTTTTGCAGTACTTAATGCCAGGAAAAAAATGGCACATTGCAGATTTGGATTAGCCTGTCTGAGACAGGCAAACCAAATCACAGATAAGTGCCAGATCTTGGAGCGAATTAGCTAGCCCCTGGCATATCAATTATCTGCGGCAAATTACTAATTGAACACCGACCATAATAATGATGTCTGAAATCGACTCTGTGCCGTGATGATTATAAGGGCTTATTCTAGAGTATTGTTAATTTAGTTGTAGTTTCTGCAATGTTATTTATTATCATTTAGGGGGTTATGGTATAAAGGGTCGGCAGTCAATACATTGACATAGACAAAAGGTCGACACATGAGAAGGCCATCGTGAATTTTTAATATATTTTTTTGGTGTCCGTTTGTAGATTATCACATGGGCCAGCGGTGGCCAACCTGTAGCTCTTGAGCCACAAGCGGCTCTTTCTTTAATCAGATGCGGTTCCCAACATTGACAGCCTCTGAATATCCTGCCTTGCTAGCGGTGTATCAGATAGTGGGGGTTATTGAAACCTGATCAAGGGCTGCGAATTTGCAGGCCAGGCGATTATTGATGGACTAAGCATGCGTACAGCTCGCAGTACACATGCGCAAGGCCATACTGCGATTAAAATTTGTCTTTTTTTTTTTTTATATATATTACTGGAAAACAAACTCTCTAGCACTGTTAAGGTTATTCAGACCTGATCGCTGGACTCCACTCCAGTGCCTAGTTCTGTTTCGAAGAGGCTTCTGGAGGTCCTAAGACTTCTAACACTGTAGTGATTTCTGACTACAGGATGCACTTATCCACTTACATACTGAGCTCATTACAATTGAGTGTGAGTATGGAATGCTAACAATAATTCTTATGTGAATGGTGAAGATTGGTGGAGGACACTATAGAAGTCCAACATTCTCTGTGTCGTACAGTATTAACCCCACCTACTATATCAGTGGCCCCTGTGTTTGGTGGCCCTGTGGGATGCCAGCCAAACTCCCAGGTTTTTATTAAATGGGCAATTATTTACAAGGAAAAACCATGCCTTATAAATGACTGCCTCTTTAAAAAAAATCCTGCACGGCCTCCTATCTCGGAAGCGATTACATTTGGCCACAGATATATTTTTTTGTTTTATTCTATTTGCTCCAAGTTGGACTTCTGCCCCACTTTCTTTACAAGAATAAGAGTATTTATTCAGAACTTCATCCTTAAGCTGTGTACACATGCAGGGGCGGATTGGCCTACCCGGAATGTATGTATGTATGTATGTGTGTGTGTGTATGTATGTGTAATATATATATATATATATATATATATCTCAAAAGAAAAGTCCAATTAGCGCGCAAGTCCTTGTTCTTTTTATAGCAGGAATGAAACTGGCTTCTTCCACACAGAATATCACAGCACTTCAGGTCATATGAGACCGGCAGCTTCCTCAAATTACCCTTGCGGGCACCTGGATTCTCAGGTAGTGGATTTTTTAAGAGAAGAAAAGAGGAGCGCTCCAAATAGTGCTTTATCTTTTTTTATTTTTCAGCACAATAAAATATCCGACAGGTACACTTCAAAATAGCATCACGTACCGCAATGAACGGTTAGGCACAACCGCGGGTGATAAACAGCATAAATCAAAGCTGACAAGCAGCAGAATAGCAGGATGACTGGATACAAGTGCTCTCACCACTCTCTCCAACACGGAGTTCAGACCGACGCCAGGCCACGCCCCTACGTCCTACATATATATATATATACATATATATGTATATATATGTATATATATATATGTATATATATATATATATATACACATATATATGTATATATATGTGTATATATATATATATATATATATATATATATATATATATATATATATATATATATATATAGAATTAATGAAATATAATATAGTGTAACATTGTATATAATATATATATGTGTATATATATATGTGCAGATAAACAGCAGCACCCGGAGTCTCACAACGAAGACAATTGAAGCAAGGTTTTGCTTGATCAAACGTTTTCGAAGTTTAATACTTCGTCATCAGGATAGAAAACACACAATAATACACATAACTATATCAGGAACACCACACCACGTGAGGTCGCCCCGTCGGCTCCGGTCCTGAATGACGCGCCCACTGATGACCATCATCCTGCTCCCGTTGCCCGGACACCGTCTATACACAATAATAAAAATACAAATATATGAAACAATACAGTTAAAGTGAAACATAATTAAAAGTACAACTGTTCACATTCACAATATGTGTGTCAAAATATATATATATATATATATATATATATATATATATATATATATATATATAACAAAATAAGATGCACAAAACACTGCTGTACTGCGTGCGCAGCCAATCTAGAACACATGCTATGTAATACACACTAAATGTCTGTCAGTGTGTGCGTGGGGAAAAAAAAGAATGTTGGAGTAGGAGAGATAAAGCACAATGAGAAAAGGATGCATAAAGAAGGAAAACCTACAGGAAACAGTGTAACCCTGCTGATTCATTAAGCCCTCTGGGGGCGAGGGTTCCGAGGCTATGGATCCATCTAGCCTCTTTCTGCAGTGAACGCAGAGATCTGTCACCTCCTCGTCTATTGGCAGGCTCATGGTCTATGATGATATATCATAGTTGGCACGGGCTTTTCACTATGTCCTCTAAGCAAAGCAGCCCGCAATGTGGATTTATGTCCAGCAATCCTCTCCCACAATGTGCGGTCGGTTTTCCCGACATAGCCCTTTCCACATGGACACATTATAAGGTACACTATATATCTAGTGGTACAAGTGACCAGATGTCAGATAGGAATCTGTCTGCCAGTCAGGGGATGTGGGAAGTCACTCCCGTTCATGAGTGCCCTACACACCGCACAATTAAGGCAATGATAGCACCCAGGTCGTCTTTGTAGAAAAGTCGTCTGTACAGATTGTGAAGCCCTAAGTCCACTAATGTCGGTCTTCATAACCCAATCCCTCAAGTTCTTACCTCTTCTGTAACAAGGCATCAGCCTTCTGTCATTTAACTGTAGTTCAGGGTCTGTTTTTACAATGGGCCAAAGGTCATTCGAAATCGCACGTATAGTGCTGCTGGCCGTACTGTAGTGATTGACCCATGGAAAACGGGTGTCAGAATTATTACTCTTATAAACGGGACTTAGCGTGTCCTCACGTTGACACCTGAGTGCTTTGTTTTTAGCCAACTGGAGCTGCTTGTTATCATAGCCCCTTAAAAAGAAATCCTGTATCATCCTATCGATATGTTCAATGGCAATTGTTCTATCTGAGCATATCCTTATCGCCCTGAGGAATTGAGAATAGGGTAACGAAAATTTCAACTTAGGCGGATGGAAGCTGGAGGCGTGCAAGGCTGTGTTCCGATCCGTGTTTACGGAATAGTTCGGTGCATAATCTGGCATCACAGATGCTAACCTTAACATCAAGATAATTGACCGTTTCCTAGCTGATGCTTTGTGTGAACTGGACTGGATGGTTCGTTTTGTTATGGTCAGAAATAAATCTTTCAATGGTTTCACGAGGACCCGTCCACAAAAACTGCATGTTGAGCAAACAGTGGGTTGGGCAGCATTAGGTTGTCCTCAATCATGTACATATAGGCGTTGCCGTACGATGGGGCCACATTGGACCCCATCGCACAGCCAAACGCCTGGAGGTAAAATACCCCGTCAAAAATAAAAAAGTTACATGTAAGCACCAGTTCAAGAAGGTCAATTATCAAATCAATATCAGGAACGGTGTAAGCCGGATTACCGGTAACAAGTCTCCGCACTGCCTCTAGTCCATCGTGGTTAGGTATAACCGTTTAGAGACTAGCTATGTCAAGGCTACACAGCAAGATGTTATCAGGTATAGAGGATACATTGTTAAGCTTGTTACTAAATGTCTAGGATGTTGTACAATACAAGGTTGGAGGATCGTATCCAAGTAAGTGGAGACACGCTGGAATAACCCATTACGTGCAGATATTATAGGGCGGCCTTATCAAGGACTTATGGATTTTGGGTAAAGAATAGAGTATCGGAGTTACCGGATTCTCATTGATTAAAGCTGACCTCAATGCGTCAGTGATAAGTCCGTCACCGACCGCTCTAGCTAATCTGTCATTGAGTTTCTTACTAAACTCTGTAGTAGGATCATGATCCAACCTCTGATATACATCAGTGACACTCAGCAGGCCCAATAGTTCGTCCCTGTAGTCCGACAAGTTCTGGACCACAATTGCACCGCCTTTGTCGGCAGGTCTGATAGTAATGTCAGTGTACCCAGATAAATCCTTCAAGGCCTGCAATTCCATTTTATTGAGGTTGGGGTGCTTACCACACTGTGATGTCCCAGATCCAAGTGCTTCAGACACATATATATATATATGTATGTATGTGTGTGTGTGTGTATATATATATATATATATATATATATATATATATATATATATATATATATATATATATGTATGTGTGTGTGTGTGTATATATATATATATATGTGTGTATGTGTGTGTGTGTATATATATATATATATATATATATATATGTGTGTGTGTGTGTGTGTGTGTGTGTGTGTATATATATATATATATATATATATATATATATATATATATATATATATATATATGAAAAAAGAACAGATAGAGTGCACAGTCAGCAAGATGAATAAAACCAAATTTTACTTATAATAACTGACGTACATTAGGGATAAAGTAAAAGCTCTCCAAAGTAGGTTATATCACCGGCAAAGCGTTGTAGTACGGATGCGATAGCCACTCGCAGGATGATCAGCCCAGCGGGGTACGTCCACCTGCCGACACAGGACCAGAAATTCTCGTAACGGACCAAAGGGACGTCCAAACGTCAGCAGAGGTGTAGCCACGCCCAACGCGTTTCGTCACCAACACGTACTTTGTCACCCCCTGAGTTAGAAATCCTGTGTCGGCGGCGGCAGGTGGACGAACCCCGCTGGGCTGATCATCCTGCGAGTGGATATAACATCCGTACTACCCCGCTGTGCCGGTGATATGACCTACTTTGGAGAGCTTTTACTATAACCCTAATGTTACATCAGTTATTATAAGTAAAATTTGGTTTTATTCATCTTGCTGAGACTGCGCTCTATCTGTTCTTTTTTCCATTTACAAGCAAATTCTGGGATTCGTGGTTGGATCCCCTGCTGGAGCAGCACACATTGGGACTTCTAGTGGACCTGTTATAAAGGACTATTGGACTTATTTGCGCTGGGTATATTTTTTCGATAGATAGATAGATATTCATATAGATAGATAGATAGATATTTATATAGATAGATATATATATATATATATATATATAACAATACAATATCACTAGATATTTGCGCTAAGTAAAATAGGTCGCTACTAACACTAGACCCCCTACTAGAGGGATCCTCAGTCCAATACACACCCCAATAGTGTTATACAGCGCCCATAGACAATTTAATTGATACAATAATTTCAGTCTCTCCGCTTATAATAAAATATTGTCAACCAAAATTTCTTAAAAATAACACATTTATTATAAAAAACATAAAAATTAGATGCTCTTTGGAAAAGAAGTGTTCTCTTGAAATTAGAATCACAAGTACCCGACGCGTTTCGTCTCAATGAGAGACTTCATCAGGGGTTTGACATATATAAAGGATCTTCAAAGGATTAAAGATGTTAAATTTGCAAAGAATATAGAATGATTTAGTCCCACTGGATGTTCTAAAAAGTATAATGACTGTTATTAATCTTTAGTTGAAGATTTTTTGAAGATTTTTAAGGTCTTATTTTAATTTTATAAAGTTGTACCGTTAGTGAGCAATATAAGTGGTCTCGCTTATTAGGGAGCATTCATACTTCTAGTGGTTCCTAGAGCAGATGGCACAAGCTCAATAGGATAGGAGTGGCCAGTAATGGCAAAGAAATCCTTAATTTCTGACCTCCTATGGATGGTCACTTATTTGATTTTTAAGTTTCAGATTTTTTTAGGGGTCTTGCCCTTTGGACATTGGAGAGTTCACATGCTCTGGCTGCACTAAGGAGTTCTTTTAAATACTAGAAGAGTGATTACATCCTTTTTCTCTGAAGGCTGGATTTTCTAAAAAAAAAAAAAAAAAATGCCACCGACAATTGCACCCCTAAAAAAATCTGAAACTTAAAAATAAGTGACCATCCATAGGAGGTCAGAAATTAAGGATTTCTTTGCCATTACTGGCCACTCCTATCCTATTGAGCTTGTGCCATCTGCTCTAGGAACCACTAGAAGTATGAATGCTCCCTAATAAGCGAGACCACTTATATTGCTCACTAACGGTACACCTTTATAAAATTAAAATAAGACCTTAAAAATCTTCAAAAAATCTTCAACTAAATATTAATAACAGTCATTATACTTTTTAGAACATCCAGTGGGACTAAATCATTCTATATTCTTTGCAAATTTAACATCTTTAATCCTTTGAAGATCCTTTATATATGTCAAACCCCTGATGAAGTCTCTCATTGAGACGAAACGCGTCGGGTACTTGTGATTCTAATTTCAAGAGAACACTTCTTTTCCAAAGAGCATCTAATTTTTATGTTTTTTATAATAAATGTGTTATTTTTAAGAAATTTTGGTTGACAATATTTTATTATAAGCGGAGAGACTGAAATTATTGTATCAATTAAATTGTCTATGGGCGCTGTATAACACTATTGGGGTGTATATATATATATATATATACAAATTACCAGGGTGTCACCCTAGATAACCCGATTCCTTCACAGAAAGGGTAATCCAATTATATACAATTTTTGAAGAGGCACTCACCAGGGCTTACATCAAAGCAGTTTTTTATTCAGGCATCAGAGATTTACAACGTTTCGGTCCTTTCAAGGACCTTCCTCAGTTGTACATATCACACAACAGGGCACAGGACCAGTGGGATCAGCAGCCAGGCTGCCCTGTTGTGTGATATGTACACCTGAGGAGGGTATATGTGTATGTGTGTATATGTATGTATGTATGTATGTATGTATTAAAGTCTGGTTTAAAAAAATGTATTTTCAAAACGTGTCAAAAAGGCCGACATTTCGGGGGTGAACATACCCCTTTTTTTCAAGGTGGTGTGATAACGTTATCACACCTTGAAAATGGGGTATGTTCACCCCATAAACATTGACCTTGTGACACGTTTGAAAATACATTTTTTAAACCAGACTCCTAGTGCCACATTACTTTGCTATTATTTAACCTTTTTGGTAAGGGCACAGGAGCAGTTGTTCTGAAGAGGAGTGCCGGACCACTTTGCCAGTGTGTGTGTGTGTGTAATGGCACTCAGAAATAAAGACACATACACATGCCAGTGTCTGCCAACGTTTCAATGTCGGAACATTTTCATCAGGGCAACAATACATGAAAATCAACACTCACCATTTATGTGCTCCTATGAACCAGCCCCCGGCATCAGAACGTGCTGTGCAGCAGCGTGGCCACTGCGGCACAAGTCAATGACATCACCCCCAGTGCGCCCGTCACCATAGTTACATAACAATGCTGTGAGAATCAGACAGAACAGATCAAGGAACGGCATATACTGTAAAACAAATGCATGGCATAATATTGTAAGCCTAAATATACATATCAATACAGGGATAACTACCACATGTTTTAAAAGAAGCAGTTTAAGCCAAGTGTCTCATTTAAACCATATGGACTTAGCGTGTTTAGTATAAAGATCCACCTTCATTCTTTTTGTAATAACATTTTAGATCTATTACCCCTCTAGCCAGAGGAGGCACATGATGTGTTTTAATGCTGTAGGTGAATGACCCATCTGTGCATAATGCCAGGCGACTGGCTGATCACTATTACCTTTCAGGACTGCTGTTCTAATGGCAACCCTGTGTTGGGCCATTCTGACCTTAAATTGGCAATTGGTCTTGCCGACATAGAATTTGCCACAGGGGCAGACCAACACATATATAACAAACTGAGACGTACATGTAAGCCTGTAGTTTATTTTAAAGAT
The DNA here is from genome assembly GCF_055691185.1 of Crinia signifera. NCBI lineage: Eukaryota > Metazoa > Chordata > Amphibia > Anura > Myobatrachidae > Crinia > Crinia signifera. The sequence goes on from NC_139221.1 coordinate 193,970,790, forward strand.
CTTATTATTGGACGGATTTTTTATTTGGTCCCCGGTCCACATATATCCGCACGTCACGCATCCAGTACACTTAACGCACCCCAACTTGGGGGTTCCCAAGAATGTACCTGGCTTATATTTGTCAAAGTTTGTTATATCAGTGTGAACCAACAGGTCCCGCAAATTGCGGCCTCGCGAGTCGCTGGTAACAAGTTTTTTATTATGCAATCCCGGTAAGTCTGTATCCGCAGACACAATAGGCCAGTACTTGGAGACAGCTTGTTTAGCCATATTTCTACAAGTATTGTAGCGATTAGGCCAAAACATTCTGTTAGACTTGTTTTTAGTTTTTTTTTTTTCAAAGTTTTACTGCGGGGAATCGCCAATACACGTTGTTTAGTGAGTAATAATTCATTGTAATCATACCCCCTGTCAACAAATTTGGCTATCATGGTGTTTAACTGTAAAGCCAGATCGTCAGGATCGCTACAAATTCTACGTACCCGTAGCAACTGGGAGTATGGTAAACCCTTGGTTACTGTGGGCGGATGGAAGCTAGTCGGACTTAAAAGCATATTGCGATCAGTGGGTTTCACAAACCGTGATGTATGTAATTTACCTTCACTTAAAGTGATACGTACATCTAAAAAGTCAATGGTAGAATCTGAAATAGTACAGGTAAGTAACAGGACTCATGCTTTCATTCTGTGCTTGTATTATCTCCAGTAAAGACGCAGATGACCCCTGCCACAATAACAGCATGTAATCTATATAGCGCGCATAATAAAATACGTTGGCACGAATATTAGGGTCAGCTAAAAAAATATCATGCTTTACCGGGTACTTGTGTATTTTGGCGGCGCCCCCGATGTCCATCGCGCAATGTTTTTATCGCATCTCATGCCATGCACCCGATGGCATGCGATGTGACGCGATTTTTGCCCCCTATGCAATGAAACATTGGATAAGCACACTAAAGGGTGCTTTTAAGTACCCAAATGGGTGCTTACAATGTTAAATGCACCCCCACGCCACCCCCCCCCCACTATAAACATGAACCCGAAGCGTGGCGAGCGCAGCGAGCCCGCAAGGGGCGGCGGTACGCGTCCTCCGACCTTTTCACATAACCACTATTCACGTCAGCGTGGAGTTGAGAATAGAAAGTGTGGCATTATGTGCAGCTTTGTTTATGAATAATCCCTGTCTTTTATTTGAAAATCTCAATAAAATTTAATATGAAAAAAAGAGAAAGTGTGGCGAGCCCCGCGAGGGGACGCGGATACCTTCACAGGTATCCGCGTCCCTTCACGGGCTTCAGAGGTATCCGCGTCCGCTCGCCACACTTTCTATTCTCAACTCCACGCCGACGTGGATATTGGGGGTATGAAAAGGTCGGAGGACGCGTACCGCCGCACCTCGCGGGCTCGCTGCGCTCGCCACGCTTTGGGTTCACGTTTATAGTGGGGGTGGCGTGGGGGTGCATTTAACATTGTATAAGCACCCATTAGGGTGCTTATACAATGTTTAATCGCATCACATCGCATCACATCGCATTGTATGCCATATACAATGTCATACAATTTTAAAATTGTATGACATTGTACAATATCGCATCGCATACCATCGCATGCCTTATGGTATGCGATGGGCGCCGCCAAAATACACAAGTACCCTCTACCGCCATCTTGAAGGCATTGGCGTACGATGGGGCCACTGAGGATCCCATCGCACAGCCAGATACCTATAGGTAAAAATTACCATCATAAAAGAAGTTATTCTTGGTCAACACCATTTCTAATAACTGGAAAAAAAAATTCTACATTGGGACCTTTATAGTAAGGACTCGTAGAGATCAGTCTGCGTGTAGCAGCGATCCCCTGTTCATGTGGAATACAGGTATACAGTGAACTCACATCGATGCTGCATAACAGACAATTGTCTGTTTGAAAAATGGACCCCCTGGCAGAAATTATCGGTCTGCCAGGCGGGCCATCTAAATCTTTGTGCACTTTGGGTAAAGTGTAAAGCAACGGCTTTTTGGGAAAGTCCCAAGTAAGAATTTTCAACACACATGCGGTATCACCCCAGAAGTGAAAGCAGACTTAAGATACTGATCCAATTCAAGCTTAAAGCTACGAGTTGGGTCAGTTTCCAAACGTCGGTACGTAGCACTATCACCCAACTGCCGTTCAATTTTCGCTCAATAATCCGCAACATTTTGTACCACAATCGAACCGCCCTTATCGGCGGCCCGAATTACAATGTCCTTTCTGGAACCAAGAGGTCATTGTAATTTGGGCCGCCGATAAGGGCGGTTCGATTGTGGTACAAAATGTTGCGGAAATCGAACGGCAGTTGGGTGATAGTACTACGTACCGACGTTTGGAAACTGACCCAACTCGTAGCTTTAAGCTTGAATTGGATCAATATCTTAAGTCTGCTTTCACTTCTGGGGTGATACCCGCTAGTGTGTTGAAAATTCTTACTTGTGACTTTCCCAAAAAGCCGTTGCTTTACACTTTACCCAAAGTGCACAAAGATTTAGCTTGCCCGTCTGGCAGACCGATAATTTCTGCAAGGGGGTCCATCTTTCAAACAGTGTCAGCATATTTGGATGTTTTCCTTCAACCCATGGTGCAGCATTCGGTATACAGTTTACAGGATACCACATCGTTGCTGATAGCTTTAAACAAACTTAGCAATATTCCAGACAATTGTCTGTTATGCAGCATCGATGTGAGTTCACTGTATACCTGTATTCGACATGAACAGGGGATCGATGCTACAGGCAGACTGATCTCTACGAGTCCTTACTATAAAAGTCCCAATGTAGAATTTTTTTGCCAGTTATTAGAAATGGTGTTGACCAAAAATTACTTCTTTTATTAGGGTAATTTTTACCTACAGGTATCTGGCTGTGCGATGGGGTCCTCAGTGGCCCCATCGTACGCCAATGCCTTCATGATGGCGGTAGAGCACGATATATTTTTATAGCTGACCCTAATATTCGTGCCAACATATTTTATTATGCGCGCTATATAGATGACATGCTTTTATTGTGGCAGGGGTCATCAGCGTCTTTACTGGAGATAATACAAGCACAGAATGAAAGCATGAGTCCTGTTACTGACCTGTACTATTTCAGATTCTACCATTGACTTTTTAGATTTACGTATCACTTTAAGTGAAGGTAAATTACATACATCACTGTTTGTGAAACCCACTGATCGCAATATGCTTTTAAGTCTGACTAGCTTCCATCCGCCCACAGTAACCAAGGGTTTACCATACTCCCAGTTGCTACGGGTACGTAGAATTTGTAGCGATCCTGACGATCTGGAGGTACAGTTAAACACCATGATAGCCAAATTTGTTGACACGGGGTATGATTACAATGAATTATTACTCACTAAACAACGTGTATTGGCGATTCCCCGCAGTAAAACTTTGAAAAGAAAATCTAAAAACAAGTCTAACAGAATGTTTTGGCCTAATCGCTACAATACTTGTAGAAATATGGCTAAACAAGCTGTCTCCAAGTACTGGCCTATTGTGTCTGCGGATACAGACTTACCGGGATTGCATAATAAAAAACTTGTTACCAGCGACTCGCGAGGCCGCAATTTGCGGGACCTGTTGGTTCACACTGATATAACAAACTTTGACAAATATAAGCCAGGTACATTCTTGGGAACCCCCAAGTTGGGGTGCGTTAAGTGTACTGGATGCGTGACGTGCGGATATACGTGGACCGGGTGTCAGCAGCGCTGACAAGCGCGCTGCTGCGGTGCCGCCGCAGCAGCGTCCCGGCGCCCTTAGAAGGGCGGTCCAGGCACTTCCGCCCGGCGAGTCTCGGGGGAAGGACGCGACGTCCGCCCGGCTGCGGCGCGTCACTTCCGCCCAGCCGGGGGACTGCAATGAAAGTCCGGCCGCGTCACCCGGCGGTTGCCAGGCAACCAGGGGACGCCGGGCGGCGCGCGCCCCGACAGCGGGGATTAAGTAAAACAGGGTGAGGGCCGGATCTCACGGCGGAGGCTGATTGGCCAGCAGCACCCTTTTAAGGGGGCTGGCCCAACTCAGCCCCGCCGGTGATATTGTTTCTGTGGAGAGTCAGTTACTCTCTGGTGTCCCGGTCCCTGCTCTTTTCACCACCCTGCACCGGTCCTGTGCCGCCTCCCGTGCCACTTGCTCGGCCGCATCATACCGCCGGTCCTGCGGTTGTTCCGTGGTCAGCAGCTTTGTCCTCTGGTCCCGCCGAGATCCTCCAGACGTGCACCTCTCCATCCATTGCCGCTGGGGTTCCGATCCGGTTGTGTAAGTGCTCCAGTGGAGCCTGGTTCATTATTCTTTTATTTTTGTGGGCAAGCAGCCCTTATTTCTTTGGTTGTTCTTTCCTGGTTTATGCCTGGCCTCTCCGAAGTTAGGAAAGGCGCAGGCTAGGGGGAACTCGCCCGTTTTTGGGGTATCAGTATTTGTATCGTTTTTTGTAGGGGTGTCTTTGATATACCCCGTCACGTTTGCTCTGGTGTCTGTGACTCGGTCACACCCCCTGTCCTTGGTCTGGTGCCGCGAGATAGGGTGTTCTTTCCAGCTAGGCCCTATTAGCCAGTTCCTCCTCTTGGTCCGAGTCCCTGACGGTCGCCGTGGGTTTGTCCCTACATAACACCTGGCTGCATCGGGGTTAGAGTCGGCTTAACTGACTCTTTCGAACGCGGCGGCTACAGGCGAAGCCTAGCACCTTGCAGCCCGCGGTCACTGGTCCGGGACGGCCAACAGAGTCAGCGTAGGGCTTTGCCGTGGCCGTTCTAAACAGCGGTCCCGGCTGAGGGCTCAGCCCACCACCTACCTCATATCCACCCACGCACGTTACATTATCACCGGCCCAAAAACAGATTATATAGATTTCATTTATATAATATACCTGTTTTGTCCGTGGGTGGTTCTGGGTGAGCAGAGCTCTCATTATGAATCCTACCTCCCCCCCGTTAGACGCCCAGGTTGCGGGTCTAACACAAATGGTGCAGGAATTATCACTCCGGGTTTCTAATCAAGAGAGAGCACCTCGTCCATCTCCGGGGCCTATTCCTGAACCCAAGATGAATATGCCTGACCGGTTTTCTGGTAATAGGAAGGAGTTTTTCAATTTTAGAGAAAGTTGTAAGTTGTACTTTCGACTCCGACCAAGGTCCACCGGTTCGGAGGCCCAAAGGGTGAGTCTGGTAATCTCCTGGTTACAGGGAGATCCACAGACGTGGGCTTTTGGCTTACCTCCTGATAGCCCTGTCCTGGCCTCTGTGGACAATTTTTTCAAGTCCTTGGGGTTACTTTATGATGACCCGGATCGGGAGGCGTCTGCAGAGTCTCACTTACGAGCATTAAAACAGGGAAAGAGTCCAGTGGAGGTGTACTGTACAGAGTTCCGCCGCTGGGCGAACGACTGTGGCTGGAATGACCCCGCTCTGCGCAGTCAGTTTCGGTGTGGGTTATCCGACACTATAAAAGACAGCTTGATTCAGTACCCAGTCCCTGGTTCGCTAGATAAGCTCATGGAGTTATCTATTAAGATAGACCGCCGACTCCGCGAACGCAGAGCTGAGAGAGCGTCACTCTCTCATCCCATCCCATACGTCTCAGAGTCCTCGGAAGATAACGAGGAACCCATGCAATTGGGGTCCATTCGAATCACTCCCGAAGAGAGAGCGCGCAGGATCAGCGCTGGGTTATGCCTCTACTGCGGGCGTAGAGGTCATCAATATCGCGCCTGCCCCAATAGAGCGGTAAAAGATCAGGCCAAGTGAGAGAAGAGGAGACTCACTTGGGCCTGAAGCTGTTTTCCTCAAATAACTCCTTATTGATCCCTGCGACCCTCGTCTATGGAGAGAGCTGTTTTAATTGCTCAGCTTTCGTTGACAGTGGTGCTGCCGGTAATTTTTTAGATTCTGCGTTAGCCGAGAGTCTCGGTATCTCCGCCATCCCATTAAGTCATAGGATCACCATGAGAGGACTGGATGGGAGTCCTCTGCCCAATGGGGAAATTTCTTTTTGTACTCCCAAAGTACGGCTTTCTATTGGGGTACTTCATAAGGAGGAAATTTCTTTCTTTCTGGTCAAGTGTCCAGCCGTCCCGCTGGTTCTGGGTCATCCTTGGTTGGTCCTCCATAGCCCGCAGGTTGATTGGAAAACAGGGGACATTGTGCGGTGGAGTTCCTCTTGTTTTGATTCCTGCATAAATCCTTCTTTTCTTCAGGCCTCTGTGTCACTCTCAGCTATACCGCCAGCATACGTAGATTTCGCGGATGTTTTTTCCAAGGGTAAAGCGGATAAGCTTCCGCCCCATCGTTCCTATGATTGTGCCATTCAGCTTATACCCGACGCTTCCTTACCTAAGGGGAGACTTTATTCTTTGTCTATCCCGGAGACCAAGGCCATGAATGAATACATAAAAGAAAGTCTAAAAAAAGGGTTTATCCGCCCGTCTAAATCTCCTCTGAGCGCTGGATTCTTCTTCGTGGCCAAGAAGGATGGGTCTCTACGTCCTTGTATCGACTTTCGGGCCTTAAACAAAATCACCATAAAAAATGCGTATCCCCTTCCCCTCATTTCAGTTTTATTCGACCAGTTGAGGTCCGCCACGGTCTTCTCCAAAATTGACCTCAGAGGGGCATATAACCTCATTAGAATAAAAGCAGGGGACGAGTGGAAGACGGCATTTAGCACACACTCTGGGCAATACGAGTATTTAGTGATGCCCTTTGGGCTGTCCAATGCCCCTGCCGTATTTCAAGACTTTATCAATGATGTCTTACGAGATTTTTTGGGAAGTTTTGTAGTCGTTTACTTGGATGACATTTTGATTTATTCCAAGGATCTAGATTCACACAGAGCCCAGGTGAGGCAGGTTCTACAACGGTTGCGGGAGAATAATTTATTCGCCAAACTCGAAAAATGTGAGTTTGAAGTTCCCGAAATCGCATTTTTGGGATATATCATCTCAGCTGAGGGTTTTAGCATGGATCCAAAGAAGCTCCAGGCGATAGTGGATTGGGTACAACCAACCAATCTTAAGGCAATCCAAAGGTTTCTTGGATTTGCCAATTACTATCGACGCTTCATTTGTTCTTTTTCCTCTATTGCAGCTCCTCTGGTTGCTCTTACCAAGAAGGGTTCGGATCCAGGGAATTGGTCCTTACAAGCCAAACAGGCTTTTCAAACCCTCAAACAAGCCTTCGTGTCCGCTCCCATTCTCAAGCACCCGGACCCTGAGCGTCCCTTTGTGGTGGAGGTAGACGCCTCGGAAATGGGTGCAGGAGCAGTGCTCTCACAAACCAACCCCAAAACGCAGATTCTGCACCCTTGCGCCTATATGTCTAAGAAATTCTCTGCAGCAGAGACCAATTATGATGTTGGTGACAGAGAATTGTTGGCCATCAAGTGGGCCTTCGAGGAATGGAGGCATTGGCTAGAAGGTGCTAATCATCAAGTAGTGGTATTAACAGACCACAAGAATCTGCAGTATATTGAAGCAGCCAAGAGACTTAATGCCCGGCATGCCCGCTGGGCGTTATTCTTTACTCGCTTCAATTTCACCATTTCCTATAGACCCGGTTCGAAGAATGTTCGAGCGGACGCCCTGTCACGGTGTTTTGTTCCACAACATTCCACAGAAGACTCGGTGGTCCCCATTCTCCCTGCCTCCTGCATACGGGCCGGCCTCAGGTTGACGCTAGAAGGGCTTATTCGTCAGGCCCAAGAACAGGCCCCTGCTCAGACTCCTAGAGGTCGGTTATCTGTCCCCGAGGCTCTCAGGCGAAGAGTACTCACAGACTTTCATGATAGCAGGACTGCATGGCATCCCGGGATTCATAAGACCAGGGACTTATTGGCCCGAGTTGTGTGGTGGCCAGGAATGTCCAAGGATGTCAGGGACTTTGTGCGATCATGTCTCATTTGTGCCAAACATAAAGTGCCTCGGGCTAGGCCTTTTGGTGAGCTCATGCCATTGTCCATTCCGGCAAGGCCATGGTCCCACATTGCCATGGATTTTGTGGTAGGTTTACCTATATCTGCCAACTGTCAAACCATTTGGGTTGTCATTGACAGGTTTTCTAAAATGGCACATTTTGTAGCCCTTAAGCAGGTGCCGTCAGCCAGGGAGTTGGCTTCATTGTTTCTGAGGCATATTTTCAGACTGCATGGATTGCCCACTGACATTGTTTCAGACAGGGGTCCGCAGTTTGTAGCACAGTTTTGGAGGGCTTTTTGTGCAACTCTCAAAATCAAACTGAGCCTGACGTCCGCTTTCCACCCTCAGTCCAACGGACAGACCGAACGGCTCAACCAGTCCTTGAAACAGTATCTGCGCTGTTTTATTTCTAAGTTGCAGAATGATTGGGTGGAGCATCTCCCCATGGCAGAATTTGCATATAATAATGCAGTACATTCTGCCTCTAAGGTGTCGCCCTTCTTCGCAGTATATGGTTTCCACCCTCAGGCCAATTCTTTTGCTCAGGTTCCGTCTTCGGTTCCATCTCGGGTCTTTCACTTCAAGACCTCGTGGAAAAAGATTCAGGATGCTCTTAAGGAGACAGCATGGAAAGAGAAGGTGTTGGCGGATCGATTTAGACGCCCTTGCCCATTTAAAGTTGGTGACTGGGTCTGGGTTTCAACCCGAAACATCAAATTGCACCAACCTTCGGCAAGACTTGGGCCCAAGTTTATTGGTCCATATAAAATCATCAAGAGGGTTAATCCGGTCGCTTTTCGCTTATTGCTGCCTAAATCCCTCAAGATTGTGAATACCTTCCATGCGTCTCTTTTAAAGCCTGTCTTCTTTTCTCATAAATTTCCCCGGAAGATCATCAGAGGGGTTCCTTCAGTGGATGTTCAGGGACAGCAGGAGTTCTTGATTGAAAAAATTATGGACTCCAAATTTGTCCGTGGTACCCTTCACTTTTTGGTCCATTGGAAAGGGTTTGGCCCAGAAGAAAGGTCTTGGGTCCCCGATAGGGATGTCCATGCCCAAAACCTGAAAAGAAGATTTTTTCTGGAGTTTCCCCATAAGCCTGGGGGTAGAGGTTTCAAAACCTCTCCTCAAGGGGGGGGTACTGTCAGCAGCGCTGACAAGCGCGCTGCTGCGGTGCCGCCGCAGCAGCGTCCCGGCGCCCTTAGAAGGGCGGTCCAGGCACTTCCGCCCGGCGAGTCTCGGGGGAAGGACGCGACGTCCGCCCGGCTGCGGCGCGTCACTTCCGTCCAGCCGGGGGACTGCAATGAAAGTCCGGCCGCGTCACCCGGCGGTTGCCAGGCAACCAGGGGACGCCGGGCGGCGCGCGCCCCGACAGCGGGGATTAAGTAAAACAGGGTGAGGGCCGGATCTCACGGCGGAGGCTGATTGGCCAGCAGCACCCTTTTAAGGGGGCTGGCCCAACTCAGCCCCGCCGGTGATATTGTTTCTGTGGAGAGTCAGTTACTCTCTGGTGTCCCGGTCCCTGCTCTTTTCACCACCCTGCACCGGTCCTGTGCCGCCTCCCGTGCCACTTGCTCGGCCGCATCATACCGCCGGTCCTGCGGTTGTTCCGTGGTCAGCAGCTTTGTCCTCTGGTCCCGCCGAGATCCTCCAGACGTGCACCTCTCCATCCATTGCCGCTGGGGTTCCGATCCGGTTGTGTAAGTGCTCCAGTGGAGCCTGGTTCATTATTCTTTTATTTTTGTGGGCAAGCAGCCCTTATTTCTTTGGTTGTTCTTTCCTGGTTTATGCCTGGCCTCTCCGAAGTTAGGAAAGGCGCAGGCTAGGGGGAACTCGCCCGTTTTTGGGGTATCAGTATTTGTATTGTTTTTTGTAGGGGTGTCTTTGATATACCCCGTCACGTTTGCTCTGGTGTCTGTGACTCGGTCACACCCCCTGTCCTTGGTCTGGTGCCGCGAGATAGGGTGTTCTTTCCAGCTAGGCCCTATTAGCCAGTTCCTCCTCTTGGTCCGAGTCCCTGACGGTCGCCGTGGGTTTGTCCCTACATAACACCTGGCTGCATCGGGGTTAGAGTCGGCTTAACTGACTCTTTCGAACGCGGCGGCTACAGGCGAAGCCTAGCACCTTGCAGCCCGCGGTCACTGGTCCGGGACGGCCAACAGAGTCAGCGTAGGGCTTTGCCGTGGCCGTTCTAAACAGCGGTCCCGGCTGAGGGCTCAGCCCACCACCTACCTCATATCCACCCACGCACGTTACACCGGGGACCACATAAAAAATCCGTCCAATAATAAGATCTTTAAAATAAACTACAGGCTTACATGTACGTCTCAGTTTGTTATATATGTGTTGGTCTGCCCCTGTGGCAAATTCTATGTCGGCAAGACCGATTGCCAATTTAAGGTCAGAATGGCCCAACACAGGGTTGCCATTAGAACAGCAGTCCTGAAAGGTAATAGTGATCAGCCAGTCGCCCGGCATTATGCACAGATGGGTCATTCACCTACAGCGTTATCAATCATGTGCCTACTCTGGCTAGAGGGGTAATAGATCTAAAATGTTATTACAAAGAGAATCAAGGTGGATCTTTATGCAAAACATGCAAAACAAAGTCCATATGGTTTAAATGAGACACTTGGTTTAAACTGCTTCTTTTAAAACATGTGGTAGTTATCCCTGTAATGATATTTATATTTAGGCTTACAATATTATGCCATGTATTTGTGTTTTATATGCCGTTCCTTGATCTGTTCTGTCTGATTCTCACAGCATTGTTATGTAACTATGGTGACGGGCGCACTGGGGGTGACGTCATCGACTCATGCCGCCGCGGCCACGCTTCTGATGCCGGGGGCTGGTTCATAGGAGCACATAAATGGTGAGTGTTGATTTTCATGTATTGTTGCCCTGACGAAAATGTTCCGACATTGAAACGTTGGCAGACACTGGCATGTGTATGTGTCTTTATTTCTGAGTGCCGCCGTCCATCTGCTTGTTTGCGTGGGAGCCATGGTACATGGAGTCCCGTAACGGAGGAAGGCAACAGAGAAAGTTAAAACTACCCTTAGGGTGAAAATCCCTGTGTACTTATGATGTCACTGTCATATCAGTCTTTCATTGGGTATCTTTTATTTTTCAAGACAGCAGCACAGCGACGTGGCATTGAGCCAACCAATGTCTGGAGCTCTTCCTTCTTTATAATGTGGTGCCATGAGACAATTATAACCTCATTTAATTCTCTTTTATTGGATGGACGCCTCAGATGTACCAGTTTTTTCAAACGGAACCACAAATGTTCTATGGGGTTCAGGTCTGGGCTGTTTCCTGGCCATCCCAGCACCTGTATGTCATTCTCTGTGAACCATATATCCGTGCATTGTGGCAGGGAGCTGAATCCAGCTTGGAAAAAAATGGGGCATTATCTGGAAAAAAATCCCTGATAGAAGGTAGAAGTTTTGGCTGTAGGACCGTGTCAATGTACTTTCTACTCTTCAGTGTGCCATCTATGACATGAAAGCGGCCTACAGCATCTGCTGTCATACATGCCCAGATCATAACACTTGCAGGATTCTTTGTTGTCGCTTGAATGCAATCTGGATGTACCTCTTCCCCGATGCTACATATTTTCTCCCATCACTACCAAATATCGATATCTTAGTTTCGTCACTTCATATCACTTGTTTCCACTGACCTTCTGTCCATGCAATGTGTTCTTTTGCCCACTGTATTTGTTTTTGCCACTTCTTTTTATTCAGCAATGGCTTTTTTCGGGGAATCCTATCTTTTAGGCCAACCTCCGTTAGTCTTCTCCGTACCGTTCTTGAAATGACACAAACATCATTTGCATTCAGTTCACTGCAAATGGCCGCAGATGACATCCATCTGTCCCTGACACAAATTTGTTTTATTCTACTATCATCAACAGCTGTTGTGCACTTTTTCCGGCCTTTTCCTTCTTTGTTTTGTATAGATTGATAGCATAAACAAAACTTCTGTACTACTGATGTCACATTCCCACCAACTTCTCTCACAATTGCTGCATACGAAAGATCATCTTCACAAAAAACAACAAACCTTGATCTCTTCCTGGGTGACCAGTTACCACTTTCCCTGGACGACATTGTTTTATTTCTTTTTTACACTGTCAATAGCACTAAACAAACACACAAACATCCAACCATAAATGCACTTCAGTAACCAACTTTATTCTGCAAAATGAAACAGCCAAACTGACCTTTCCCACCTTTGAACATGACATTGCACCTGCTCAAATACATCAGCTGATCATTGGTCCTCAGAACGACGATTCCGATTGGCTAGTAGTAGCTGTTACTACAATCTGCTTCTTGAATCTCACGCATATCTTCTCTTGTAATGTAATATTTGATCTCTGTTTATTGTGTTGAATTCAGCATAAAATTTCCTTTAATTTGATATATGAAGCATTGCTGTGCGTGAAGTGTAACAGTTGTTTATAAGCATTCAAAGTTGAAAAACATTAATATTTCAAAAAGTGTCCGCAATTTTGGCCACCTGTGTGTGTGTGTGTGTGTGTGTGGATATATATTATATTATTATATATATAGTTTTTTTTTAATTTATTTTGTCTCAAGTAGCTCACGATCAATTAAGGTTGGAGACCACTGTATTAGTGCAATGTGGCTGTTTATTCTGTCAGGTCCGTGTATCTGGTGGTTGCCAATCAACAGCATCTGTGATGCCGTCCACTTTTGGTGAGGTCTGATGATGTCCCCGAATGAACGTGCCTGCTGAGAGTGGTTAGTTTGGTGACCGAAAGGGCCTCTGATAGCTGTGGTGGAGGTGGAATTTACATAAGCGCTGATTATACACTGTAACATTTTAGGAAAGGAAAGTTTCCCTTTTAAGCTCTAAGAAGAGATCATCCTTCTTTGTCAACAGACCCCGCCCCCTATTAGGGTTGCTTCCAAAATTTTCCCGGGTCGGTTTTCAAACCCAATCCGCCCCTGTACACATGTATCGATTTTTGGCTATTTTCAATTCGATTTTGCTTATAGAAACAAAATCGAATCCACATCGAATGGTTTTTAGGACACATTCAATGCGCGTTCCCGTTTTCTCAAATTCGAACAGGAAAATCTACTGTGCAGCCAAGGAAATACCGAATTTGATCTAGTAAATTGAATGTGTACAATGTACCATGAATGTAAATCGAATTCGATATCTAATGCTAAAGTACAGATCTAATGCCAAATTGAATGGCAAGATCTAATACCATATCTAATAGAAAATCTAATATAACATTAAATCTAAAGCAAAACAAAGTGTGTGTACATAGCTTTACTTTTTGACTTCCACATGTATATACCTATATTTATGAATATATATGGTTTTATTTCTTCTGATCAGAGTGAGTGCTATATGGACTGTGTTCTTCCCTTCTTTGTTTCATGTTTGTATATCTGTATGTAGGATAACCTACTGAGATCATAATATCATATCCCTAATTCTCTAACCCAATCCCCTAAATTTACCCTAATAGACTAACCCCTAAAACAAAAGGACAGATTGGTTGGGCCACAAAGTTCTTATTGGGTATGGGTTATTTGTTCGACAGTGTCTAGGTCAAGTCATTAGGTTGACCACTAATAATCAACATGAGCAAACGGTCATGATGGGAAAAGTAAGACATGCATTGTTTGTTTTATGGTGTCTAGATTGACATGGACACCATATAACCGTACTGCGTCCCCTTGCATGGCTCACTGTGCTTGGCAAGTTTCAGGCACAGTGATACCTCTATACCCACTGGGATGGTAAAGTATGAACAAGTCTGTTTAAAAAAACAAAACCATGTATTGACCAAATTACGGTCGACCAATAATGGTTGACCTGATGACTGTCGACCTAATGACCACATAACGTTCTTATCTGCTGTCAAATTCTCTGTTTCAGATATAGGAATATTGGCAGTCTTTAAAAAAAGCTGAATCTGAAAACCTTTTAATGTTATCGGAAACAGCAGCATTGAATAGGCAAGTGTTGCTATTTCCACCGGCGGAAATAGCTACATAGATTGAATGTGTGCCGGACGGGGTCCTGACAGTCGGGATCCCGAAAGGCATTTACCCGACCTAGGGATCCCGACTGTCAAAACACACAGCCGGTTTCCCGACGGCCACCTGCTATTTTCCCTTGTGGGGTTCCACGACCCCATAGAGGGAGAATAGAAGAGGTGGCTCGCGTAGCATAGTGAGCCACCGTGCCCGCAAGGGGCTTAGTTGCGTTCACCATGCTGTCTGGGTCCGGCCAGTCGGGATCTCAATGTCGGGCTAATGACTGTCAGGATCCCGACTGTCAGACCCCTGTACCACATCCGATTTGAATACACCCATATTGTTACTTAAAACTTATACTGACATAGGGCCAGATTTACTAAGCTTCAACAGTGATAAAATGGAGAGTGATCAAGTACCAGCCAATCAGCTCCTAACTGCCATGTTTCAGGCTGTGTTTGAAAAATGAGTGCTTGGTTGACGTGGAAGGTTTTTTTTTTCTATTCCTTTGCTGATTGGTTGAGGCAAGTTTTCTTTTTCTACAGCTTTTACCATCCATAGCCTTCATCTTGTTCAATTACACCTCTCTTTCACATCAAAATTCCTGGTCAGACCATGGTCTTTGAACACTGTAGTTTCCAAATTCTGACCCAGCTTCATACACCATTTCCACAGCACTTTGACCTGGGTCTGCACCATATACACTGAACCTGGGTCCCTGTTTTTTCTTGGGGATGTCCTTAAAAATGTCCATCAATGGATCATTTTGGGGCTACAACCCTTTATCAATTATTCCCCCATGCAGCAGCACACAGCATCACCCATGTGCTCCCCTGCAGCAGACCTCTCCCCCTGTGTTCCCCTCTGCAGCACCACATCTCCCCAACTGCAGCAGCACATCTTCTCCACTTCCCCTGCGGCTGATGGGAACTAGTAGCGTGGCTACTTGTTCCCATCTGCCACAGGGACCCCACCGCTGACTGCCCAGCCACCACAGGGACCCAGCTGTGGCACTTCTGCTCAGGTATCACCTGCCTCAACCTGTGCTGGGACCATTTATACCGGCTTCTACCCAGATCCTAGCCGTGTTCAACCCAGGTCAGGACACACGTTGACCCATTTACACAACTTGTTACCCAGGTTTTTGTGGGGGTGTAAAAGGGGTATTATTCGCCTACTATCTATAAACACATCTCTTCTCACTTGTGTTCATTCATTTCTACCACTGACTTGCCCCTGGTAACATGCAGACTGCTCATCTGCTTCCCTATGTCTCAGCTGTATTGTGTACTAAGAATTGTGCTGCAAATTGTTACCTGTGCTCTGTTTTTGTTCTACAGTTATTGATATGTTTAGTTTTGTGTGCCCTGTATTGTTCTAATGTGTGCCCTATGTATGGCATTGCAAACCACTTGTGGTGCCTTTATAAATAAAGTTTCTCTTTCAATGGTCCTGGTGACACAGCTTCACATAGGGATGTAGGAGGGTCCGCAAGAGCCAGGCACCTATACCAAAGCTTTTAGAGAGGTAGGCTCCTCCCACTGCATCCCAGAATCCTCAGTTCATTTTAGGTGCCCACTGGAGTGGGTGCTATACTGAAGAGGCTGCTGCGCAGCCGAAGGATTAGAGCTAGATAGGTGTTTTTTATTTTATTAATTTTACACTTATTAGGTAGGACGCAGTGCTGAGGATTCTCATAGAATCCTCACACTGCCAGCGCAGCAGGGACTGACCGAAGTGCGTCCTGTCAGCTCCCTGCGCACGGAGACACTGTCTGCTCTCTCTGTGCGGCGCTTTCAGCTTCTATTAAGAGGCTGCCTGGGCTCCGGAGTGTCCCTGAACCGGTGAGGGTCATGGGGGATGGGCGCTCCTTTATGGTGGTGGCCATTTTAATGGAGCTTGCAAGCTGAGATCTTTATACAAAAAAGACAGCAGCTTGTCACAGGGCCTGCGGGCGATTCCAAGTGGTCCCCATTTGAAGGGGAGATCCAGCAGTGGGAGTGGCTACTGGGGGTAGTTTGGCGCCAAAACTCCACAGACCCCGCAGTAGCAGGGACAGTTGGTCTCTTCCCTCACTCTGCTTGGCGCCGCTTTGGGAGACGCTGACTGCGGAGCTGAAGCGCTGTTTCTGGCTGAGTGGTGGATTTTCCTGGGCATCGCTACCCCCCTTCTTCTGGAGGAGATTTCCGGAGCTTTAGACAGATAAGTGCTGTGATATATTGATTCAGTACATAGCGCCTGTCATTTTGCACTGTGTGAATTACTTTTATCATGACAGAGCAACAGTCTGTAGCTTTGGGGGAGGGAGCCCCATTTACATTGAGCGTGTGCAGTATTTGTGCACTCCAAATTTCCCCTGAACAGATGGCCAAGGGGGGATTGTGCCCTGCTTGCGCATCTGTGAGACCCATGGGAAGTGTACCCCAGAGGGTTGAGCAGACATAGCCTGCGTGGGCTAGTGCCCTTGGCAGGTCAGTGAATGCCTTAGTGCTATGTCATCCTCTCAACAATCCTCATGCTCTTTGCCTTTAACTCAAGCAGATCCTGGTTTGCTGCAGGTAATGCAGGATACTGCAAAAGGTATCAGCAGGTTTAATGCTCTGCTGGATAGATTTGACAATGATTCCGAGGGGACTCCTAGACAGTCTTATTCAGTCCCTCTGTTACCTGTTGATTCAGGGGAGGAAGGACCTCGGATATTCCCTGGGAGCAGGGTGATGATAATGAGAATACCTCAACCCCTGGGGTGGAGGATTTGATTGCTGCTGTTAAGCAGGCCTTGAATTTGTCAGAGGAAGACAAAACTCCTTTTAACGGGGTGTTTAAAAGGCAACGTAGAGAGGCTGTTACCTTCCCGGCAGATGAAGGTTTGCAGGATCTTTTTAGAAGGGGCTTGGAAAATGCCTGATAAAAGACTCCAGATGCCTAAGAGGTTTTTGAGTCTCTATCCTATGCCTGAGGAGCATACAAATCTCTGGGAGAAGGTTCCTGTGGTGGACGCTTCGGTAGCCAGACTTTCAAAAGCTACAGTGCTCCCAGTCCAAGGGGGTGCGGCTATTAAGGACCCCGTAGATAAGCTTGAAGGAAACCTTAAAGCTATATTTGAGGGGGTGGGATTTACTCTCAGGCCTCTTATAGCTTCTGCTTGGGTTTCAAAAGCCATGATTGTATGGGCAAGTGGTTTGAGTACAATGGTGCATGCATATCCGTCTTACTGTTTGCTGAAAAATTGAAGGCGGAAGCGGAATATGTCTTAGAGGCTGAGGAAGAAGCGCTTAAGATGGCTTCTAAGGTGTCCGCTATCTCGGTTAATGCCAGAAGAGTCCTGTGGCTCAAAGCATGGGAAGCGGATATTGAGTCTAAAAAGGCCTTAGAGCAGGGGTGGCCAACCGGTCAGAGCTAAAGAGCCGAAAAATATCAGTCGTCAAGCCAAAGAGCCAACATCATGCGCGTGCCAAAAAGGGGCGTGATCAGGGGAGTGGTCAGGGGCGTGGTCATATGACACAAGGAGAGTGGCCACATGACAAAACTTTATGCCCCCAGTGCCAGATATGCCCACCACAGTGCCAAACATCACATGCCCCCCACAGTGCCAAACATCACATGCCCCCCACAGTGCCAAACATCACATGCCCCCCCACAGTGCCAAACATCATATGCCCCCCACAGTGCCAAACATCACATGCCCCCCACAGTGCCAAACATCACATGCCCCCCACAGTGCCAAACATCATATGCCCCCACAGTTAGGAAGCTGGGCCCTCCAGCACAGGTGTTGCCCACAGTGCAACACCTATGCTGGAGGGCCCAGCTTCCTAACTAAAGGGCCCACCTAGAGGGCCAGGAGGGCCCAACAAATGAGCCACGGGCCCTTCTGGCCCGACTAATGCGCACACAGGCCAGAAGGGCCTGAATTTGCCCACGGGCCTAGTGCCCGACACCCGGTGGTCTAGGGTGGATGGAGGGTAGGAGGCCAAAGGCCCCTACCTGGTGTTGGGAGAGGCCGCTGGGGGGAGCTTCGTCAGCTCTTTTGCTTCCCACCCCCGCTGGCCTCTCCGGGAGCCATCTTCTTTTTTCTTGCAGAAGGCGCCGGAGATCTTCTGTCTTGATCCCGGCGTCTTCTGGCCTCTTCAGCGGCGCCGGAACTCTTCTCCCCGTCGCCGCCTTCTGCGCCATACTCCGGCGGCTTCTCACGTCTTCAGGAGCGCTCCTGCGCTCCGCCGGCGTGGAGAAGACTTTTCGCCCTCCCGCTGGCATCGGATGTGTCGCCGGGGGCAGGGCGGAAACGGCGCGGCGAGCGCTGATTGGCTCGCCGCGGCCGTTTCCTATTGGCCGCCGATGCTGCGTTTTGAATTTGGCAGCAGAATTGGCGCCAAATTCAAAACCCCGCTTTGCAGACGGGAGGCTGGAGCCGCAATTTACAGCGCGGCGAGCCGCGGGTTGGCCACCGCTGCCTTAGAGGCTTTAGCTTTCAAAGGTAAACTGCTGTTTGGTTCCGAGCTGGAGGAAATTATAAAGCAGGCCACCGGGGGGAAAAGTACCATTCTCTCCCCCCCTCAACTAAGCAGACCTCTAGTAATGGCGGCTGTTCTCCATTTGCGGGGTATCCTAGTGATACCTTATTTGGACAATCTGCTGTTCAAAGCGGAATCAGCAGAGACATTACAAAAGCATTTAACAGAGGCTATTCAGTTTTTGCAAGCTCACGGATGGCTGTTAAATTTGCAGAAGTCACAACTGGTCCCTGCCCAGAGGATTCAATTCCTGGGATGCATTCTGGATACACACTTGCATCGAGTATTCCTACCAGAGGTGAAAGCCAAGGACATTTGCCTCCTGGTAGTGTCGATTCCCGTCGATCTGGAAATGTCTGAAGTTGCTGGGCAAAATGGTGGCGACTTTCAAGACTCTGCAGTACGCCAGATTCCATTCTCAAGCCTTTCAGTGGAACATCTTGACATCCTGGTCGGGGAACACGCAGACCATGAAGTCAGAAAGGGTGACGCTGACTTTGGAAACCAGGTACTCTCTCTAAAATGGTGGACGGATGTGCATTCCCTTCAGTGGGGTCGGTGTCTTCATTCTTGGGACTGGCTGGTAGTTACTACCGACGACAGTCTCAGGGGCTAAGGGGCAGTAATCCTGGACCTAAGGCTTCAGGGCCTGTGGACTGGAGTAGAGTCAGCTCTCCCGATCAATGTCCTAGAGCTTCGTGCAGTATGGAAGGCTTTATCCCTGGCAGAAGACAGGCTGAGGGGCCTCCCCATAAGGATTCAGTCGGACAACGCCGCGGCTGTGGCATATCTGAATCATCAGGGCGGCACATGCAGCAAACTGGCTATGAGGGAGGTGTCGCGAATTCTTGTGTGGGCGGAGCTAAATGTTCCGGCTTTATTGGCAGTATTCATACCGGGAGTGAGGAATGTGGAGGCCGACTTCTTGAGCAGGGAAGCACTGCTGGAAGGGGAGTGGGCCTTGAATCCACAGATATTCCAGGAGATTGTGTCCCGGTGGGGGCTCCCGGAGGTGGATTTAATGGCGTCCAGGTTCAACCGTCAGGTTCCCAGATTCTTTTCCAGAACAAGGGATCCCCTGGCGGCAGCAGTGGATGCATGGACAGTGCCCTGGTCAGGGAGCCTGGCATACATTTTTCCACCATTTCCGATGATTGCCAGGGTTCTGAAGAGGATCAAATCCCAAAGGATTCCAGTAATACTGATAGCACCAGATTGGACGAGGAGGTCTTAGTCTCTGAACACTGGAATACCATCAGTAGAGTCGTGGTGTCTACCTCTAAGGCCAGACCTACTAAGTCAAGGTCCGTTTTTCCATCAGGATTTAGCTCAGCTAACTTTGACGGCTTGGCTATTGAAACCGCTATTTTAAAGAAAAAAGGATTTTCGGAGGCGGTTGTGAATACGATGATCAAGGCTAGGAAGTTGGTGTCTTCGGCTAATTACTATAGAGTCTGGAAGACATATATTCGATGGTGTGAACGCCAGAAGTCTCATTTGTCTAGATTTAGGCTATCTAAGTTGCTTGAATTCCTTCAGGATGGCTTTTCTTCAGGGCTGAGTCTCCAGTCTCTTAAAGTCCAGATATCGGCTTTATCTATTTTCATTCAGAGAAGAGTGGCTGTGATTCCGGAGGTGCAAACCTTCCTACAGGGAGTTACCAGATTAAAACCACCGTACAAACAACCGGTGGCACCATTGGATTTGTTTCTGGTGTTGGAGATTCTTCAAAAGCCTCCTTTTGAACCATTAATGTCAGCTGACCTCAAGTTTCTTACTTGGAAGTTGGTATTTTTGTTGGCTGTTTCCTCTGCAAAGAGAGTTTGGGAGTTGGGAGCGTTGTCTTGTAAGCCTCCTTTCTTAATTTTTCATGATAATAGGACTGTCCTGAGAACAGTACCTAATTTTTTGCCAAAAGTGGTTTCTGCTTTCAATTTAAATCAGGATATTGTTCTTCCTGTGTTACAACCCCCTGAGGGTTCCAAGAAAAGGGACAAATTGAGAAATTTGGAAGTGGTGCGTGACTTGCGCATTTATGTGGACAGAGTGAAGGTTTTTTGGAAGACAGATAATTTACTGGTCTTGTATGATGTACACAAGATAGGCTGGCCTGCTTCAAAACAGACCATTGCTAGATGGCTGAGATCTGTTATTGCTTTTGCATATACTAAGGTTTGTAGGCCTGTACCGTCTAGAACAAATGCACATACCACCAGATCTGTTGCTACCGCTTGGGCGGTGCACCATGGGGCTACGGCTGAGCAAGTATGAAGGGCTGCCACTTGGTCATTTGTTCACACTTTTGCCAAATTCTATAGGTTCCATGAGTTCGTGTCGGAGAACGCATCATTCGGGCGAGCAGTGATGAGAGCTTCAGACCTGAGCGTACCCTCCCAAAGGACCGGCTCTTGAACGTCCCTATGTGAGAAAAAGGGATTTTTGTAAGAACTTAACGTTCAAATCCCTTTCTCTGATATGGTCCTGGTGACACAGCAATCCCTCCCTTACACTCAGTAAGTATTGCCATTTTCATGATATGTCATGTTATGATGGTAAAATTTAAAGTTTGTGCATATAATATGTTCAGGCGTTGTACTGAGTTAATGTATTCCAGTGGCTTTGTAAGTTGAACTGAGGATTCTGGGATGCAGTAGGAGGAGCCTACCTCTCTAAAAGCTTTGGTATAGGTGCCTGGCAACTGCGGACCCTCCTACTTCCCTATTTGAAGCTGTGTCACCAGGACCAAATCAGAGAAAGGGATTCGAACGGTAAGTTCTTACAAAAATCCCTTTTTAATGA
Source organism: Crinia signifera (assembly GCF_055691185.1). Classification (NCBI taxonomy): domain Eukaryota; kingdom Metazoa; phylum Chordata; class Amphibia; order Anura; family Myobatrachidae; genus Crinia; species Crinia signifera. Next base: position 193,992,077 of record NC_139221.1, read on the forward strand.
TTAATCATCCACGTGGACTATGATTGGGAATAGTAACCTCTTCCATGCAAAGTGGTGGTAGAGAAATGTACCTTACCAAATGCACAATGAGCTCAGCAGTACACTAATTGGGGATACATGTTTAAAAAAAATTAAAACAATTACACCAAAACGCAAAAAAGTGGTCAACCTTTTTTTCTGTCCACCGTTTTCATGTTAACCTTTTTTATGGGTCAAACTTTTTCCCATGTCTACCTGTTCCATGTTGACCCAATGATCAATTTCCATATACACTTGGCAAATGCAGGAAAAAAATGAATTTAAATACCATCTTTTCCTAAAATAACGTGATTAAATCAGACTGCTTTAATTTTATCTGGTTTATTGGAATAGCGCCTCATATAATCACTAGTAGAACCTTCTGAGTGTGTACACAGCACCTAAGCACATTGGATGACATATCATTTGCTCAGCTGGTATGTATGTATGTATGTATGTATATATAAACTTGTGTACTCTTTGTTTTGTCCTTTCCAATATAGCGCCTTCTGTCTGTACAAGACCAAAAGCCCCTTCATCTAACAAAAGGTAGCATTGGCTGTCTTGGCGAGAAAATCTATAATGCGAGTGAACGGAAACAGGTTTCTGGACTGCTTGAAGACACCAGTGATTTGTCCCAAATGGGGCATACAGATTCTCATGCTTGGTTGTATTCATCATTGTTAAACATCAATAGAACTGCTGAAATTGACTGTAAAAACGGGGGAAAAATTGTTCTCTGTAAAGAAGGAATTTTGCAGAGAAGCCCAGTCGCTCTGACCTGAAGATTTCTCAAATGCACTTAGCAAATATATGCAAACTTTACAATAAATATAATTACCTTGTCATATAATTACCTTGTCAATGTCATAATAAAACAGTACCTTGCACAAGGATGCTGTTGATTAGTGCCAGCAAGTTTATGTACTTTCAAAATAGCCAATAGCTAGATGTGCCAAACAGTCTCTGGTGGTTTCTTACCTTCTCCCTGCAGTGGCTCTAGCGCAGTCTTCTGGGTCTCGGTGCTGCATTGAAAGTCATGTAACATCCTAATATGTATTGCTTAGTCTGCTTGAATAAAAGAAGGTCCAAACTCAGTGTGTTGAAAGCAAAGGAGGTTTACTCCCAGCAGCAGCTCTTACCTCTGCAGAAGACGGTGGCTGCCGCAATGCCCCCAACCTCCGGGCTCATGGTCCGCTCCAGCTACCCCCACATGTCCCAGGCCCCGGCCACCAGTCCCTGTTGCGGGGCCGGCGCATGCACAGTAGCCCATAGGTAAAAACCGCCACAGTTTACTCCCAATGATGATATTGCATATAATCCTTTGATTCCGCCCGCATCTGATAAATCGAAGGATTGTATGCACATCAAATGTGTCATCAGACACGATGCGTGTGCCCACTGTTCGAATGTCAATAGATATTACGTGCTGCACGTAATATTTATCAAATGAGCGATCCCATGTGGTCTTTGCTACACCGCCACCTGCTTGTGTTTAAAGTGGCGGCAGGGGCGCTGCCAAGTGGCACAATAAAAAAAAAAAAAAAAAAAACATTTCAAAAGACTAGGCGACCCTCAAATTCTGCCACCCACCACTGACTACCACTGCATTCCATCCCTCTTACCCCCTCTTCCAGCACTCAATTTGGGATTGCAGGTGTGACACTTAGTGCTGGAAAAAAAGCACTTAAGCACCACAAGATGCAACGTCCAATTGCACAAGTGTATGGGGTACATAAGAGTTATCCAAAAGGGTACAGAATTATAAGGCACAGCTGGCAATGGTACCACTCCTCAAGCGTCTCACAGATGGTCTGATCTTAGGATCAGACATGTCCTTCTTACAAAAGGTGATATCACATCTAAGATGTTTTTGATAGGTGAATCTCTCTGGTCATCTCAAGTATCCAGGTATTGATAGGATGCTTATTCTCACCCAAAGGTGTAATTATCTTATCCCACAGGCTATTGTAATCTATCATGCAGGTTTTATCACATTAACTATGCATGCGTTTATAACCTAAGTAACTTTTTATCTATAACCAATGATCGTAATAAGAGATGACAATATAAACCATTCCTTCATTTACAGTTGTGCTCATAAGTTTACATACCCTAGCAGAATTTGTGATTTTCTGGCCAAAATCCAGACACGTCAGTGCAGCACTGGAAGAAAGATGTACAAAATATGGGGTTGGTTGTTTTTGTGCTGCAACAAAAGCAGCTAAATTCCCGCAGGATCACCTCCTGCACTAATACAGCATAAACAAAAAACTAATTTGGAAGATGTGCTTTCAATTGGGATACGTATGGGAAATTAATGAGTCTGTTGTAGCCCTTCAAACACAGAAATTTCCGTGTATTCAACTGTCCTTGTACCTCAAAAACAAAGTGAAGAATCTTATGGTACAGTATTTCTTGTAAACTTTCTGTAACTTATCAAATAACAAATTATGGGGCAGATGTATTAAGCCTTAACGAGAGATAAATTCAAGGGTGATAAGGAGAGATAAACATCCAGCCAATCAGCTCCTTACTGACTTTTTTTCAAACACAGGCTGTAAAACATGGCAGTTAGCAGGTGATTGGCTGGACGTTTATCTCTCCTTATCACCCTTGGATTTATCTCTTGTTAAAGCTTAAAACATCTGCCCCATTGTCTGTTAACCGTACTGTCTCCAGGCCTAAAACAGGCCCATTTTGAAGCGTATGAACAGACAAATTACCGGATGTCACAGTTCTTCATGGTCCTCCACTGATATTCCCTCCAGGTTCCTCAAATATATATGGCTCTTAGGTACTTGTTACCTAGCACGGCGCCCAGATTTTCTACGTATGGCAACGTAGTGAAATCGCATCGCATGCCGCTAAATATGACATCCTATGCATGCGATTTCACTCTCTGCCGTTCCCGCTCTCTGTTTCCCGCAGGCTGGCCCATCTGTAACACTAGGGTCTATATTTACTCTCATATTCCAGCCTCCTGTCACATAGCACAATAACAGATTCTGCACAGTAACACATTACATCACCTCATCTGTGTCAATATTTACATTTTCTCACTGCCAACCTGGCCCCCTGTCACATCTGCTCAGAAATATCTTTGTGGGTTGCTTTGTGAGAGGAGAGGAAGGTAATTTTAGAGCTGCTGAGTGTTTCTAGAGTATTTAATTGATTTTGCCTGACTACATATTTGCTGAGTTCCTGTTTCCGGCTATTATATCATTGGTGAGCTCCTGAATTCGCCTGTTGCGGAGTTCCTGTTTCTGGGTGAATTATTTCATCGGTGAGCTCCTGAATTCGCCTGTTGCGGAGTTCCTGTTTCCAGTGACCTCCTGAATTAGCCTGATTACTATGGCATCTGCGATGGCATCTGGGATTAATTTATTCACACTGCCTCAGTCGGAGGAGGATGCCATAGCATTCTTCCAACAGCAAAATCTCCTTTCTGCGTCAATGATGTGTGAGAATGGGCACACTATGAAGCTGGGTGTCCGAGAGATGATGTGGTGCTGCCACGTTAAAGTGTGCAGGAAGAAGGTCAGTGTGCGAGCGACCAACTGTTTTCCGGGAAGCCGCTTGCCTTTTGTGACGAAGATATGATTAATTTATTCCTGGGCCGAGGAACTGACCTCCATCCAGTTCTGCCAGGATCAACTGGATATGTCCAAAAAGACTGCTGTCCTGTTCAACAGGACTATGAGAGAGGCCTGCTCGTGTGACCTCCTAGCGCAGCCACAGCGCAAGATTGGTGGACCTGGGATGATCGTGGCGGTCGATGAGTCGATGTTTGTCCGCAGGAAGTACAATGTCGGACGCATGCTCCCACAGCAGTGGGTTTTTGGAGGCATCTGCCGGGAGACGGGACAGTGTTTCCTGTGCATGGTACCTCGGAGGGATGCTGCTACATTGGTGGTGTCCATTACGGAGAACATTGAGCCTGGCACAACATACAGTAACTGTTGAAGGGCTACACAACAGAGGAACTGACCCGTGCTGGCTATTACCATGCACAGGTGAACCACAGGTTCAATTTCGTGGACCCTACTACTGGCGTTCATACGCAAAACATTGAGCATATGTGGGGCACGTGCAAGTGGCGCAACAAGAGTCACAGAGGTACGGCGCGCCACATGCTGCAGTCATACCTGCAAGAATTTATTTAGAGCAGGGCTGGGCAACACCGGCCATCCAGATGTTGATGAACTACACATCCCAGCATGCCTTGCATCAGTTTCAGCATGGCCACATAGCAAAACTAATTCAAAGCATCCTGAGATGTGTAGTTCATTAACATCTGGAGGGCCGGTGTTGCCCAGCCCTGATTTAGAGGCAGACATTGGGCAGGGACAACACATTTGAACGAGCCCTGTTCGCGCTCACCCTCCTCCCTAAGGAGGAATAATCTTGTCATTATGTTTGCAATTTAACTTGTTAATAATCATTATTCTTATTTTAATATTTAAGTAAACAGTTCTTTGTTATTTACTGAAAGAATAAGTCTCTGAAGAACCTTCTAGCGCCTAGCCTATTAAAAACTGAAACAATAGGGACTAAAGAAAAAAACTGGTTAGATAAAGCACAAATCCAAGGATGCTATAAATGTGGTAAAAATAAATGCATCAGATGTAATTATATCACTAATAAAACAACAACGATAATAACTGAAGAGAGTGATAAACCATATGTAATAAAGAAGCTCTTTATTACATATGGTTTATCACTCTCTTCAGACATAAACTGCGACACCACTTATATAATATACCTAATTCAATGCAGTTGCAATATGAAATATATAGGAAGGACCACCAGATCCCTGAAACAGCGGTTTTTAAAACATCGGCGTAATATACTAAATCAAATCCAAACCCACAGTGTCTCCAGACATTTCTTTTTGTGTCACAATAGCAACCCTAAAGAACTTAGTTACCGGTCTGGAACATGTTCCCCACACAAAACGAGGTGGGGACAGGTTCTGCAAACTATGTAAACAAGAAACCATGTGGATGTTTAAAATGAATTCTATTTATCCAGAAGGTTTGAACGAGGCAGTAGAATTGAACAATGTTATCTAATTCTTATTATGTGTCACTGCTTAATTTGTCATCAATAACACCCACATCACTGTTAGGTTGTTATGAAACACCCACATCACTGTTAGGTTGTTATGAAAATCTTTATATATAAAAATTGTTGTATATATTTATAATCTTTAAATCCCTTGGACCAGTGTTACCACAAGTATCTAAGACTTTGTCCCTCTCCCTCATTCACGTTTCCGTATTTTCTTGAAGAACATCATCTAGAAGAATATTCGTAATGTAATATCATTCTGTATATCACACTTGCATAAAATATGTAGATCCGCTTTTATGTCTGTAAATAATATTCATTCTTTGTTCATTATGTATATGATGTAACATAAAGCCTGTGGAATGACGGCCAACATACTGTTGCCAGGGTGATACTAATAAACATGCAACCCGCGGCAGCCGGAAACTCTGCGATCCGGGAATCAGCGGGGACTAACGACATTTGACGCTCCGGCTCCATAATTATGACTTGTCTGGCTGCGGCCTCCGGAAACTCTGCGTTCCGGGGGTCAGCTGCTTGCGTTCCATAGTATTTATATAAATGTTTTTTATAATACAATGGTTGATTAATGGGATTGCCTAAACTAATTGTGGGGAGGTACCTTGTTAGTAAGGGTATTTAAACCCCACATGGCCTAACTATAACAAAACCTTGAAAAACGCATCGGTGGGCCACTGCACCCGCCTCTGGCATTCATCTAAGGAAAACAGGACTCTGCAACTAATTCTGGCGATTCTCAAAGAAAATCTTTCTGGCACTTAACAAATTCAAGTTTCATCTGAGAGAGAAAAACAACTAAAGGACATCACCAGGGAAGCTCCACAAGGCCCTTGACATTCCTCTAGCGGCTGTGCTAATTGGAAATAAGATCATCACCGCAGAAATAGTGAGGACCATGGTGCGGGCAGGCGGCGATGACCCGGGGGAAGTGCTGGAAGCTGGACTTGTTTTACTAGCCAGATTTTCAATGTATTTTTAAAGTGTAGGTTGCTGTGTCAGTTGTTGTTATTTTACTGGCGTAGCATACTGTGTTGTCATGTTGTTATTGAAGATTGCTGTACATGTTTTTAATAATGTAATGGCCTGGACCAGATGACGTTGTCATGTTTTTATAATGTGATGGGGTACTTGTGTATTACCTCGGCGCCCATCGCATCATATACCATACCACTAAATATGGTATGTGATATTGTACAATAAAATATTGCATCGCATCATATGCAATCCAATGGCATGCGATGCGATAGCATACGATTTTTAATTGTACAAGCACCCCCGCATTGTCAATGCCACCCCCAGTATCAATGCCAACCCGAAGCGTGGCGAGCGCATACCCCCACTATCCACGTCGGCGTTGAGTTGATTTTAGATAGTGTGGCGAGCCACCGAGCCCGAAGTGACGAGCGCAGCTAGGGGACACGGATTACTTTACATGTATTGCTCGCTGTGCTCACCACGCTTCAGGCTCGGTGGCTCGCCACACTATTTAGAATCAACTCCACGCCGACGTGGATAGTGGGGGAATGAAAAGGTCGGAGGACACGTATTGCCACCCCTCGCGGGCTCGCTGCGCTCGCCACGCTTTGCGTTCACGTTGATACTGGGGGTGGCGTTGACAATGCGGGGGCATTTAACATTGTAAGGACCCATAAGGGTGCTTGTGCAATTAAAAATCGGATACCATCGCATCACATGCATCGTATACCGCTATATGGCATGTGATGCGATTAAGATGCCCTACGAGGCACATCGTGGGCGCCACGATAATAATAAAGTACCTGTGATGGCACTACAGATTGTTGTAGCTTTTTATTTTAATGGTGGAGTAGCATGTGGTGCAATTTAATTAATATTGTACTAGATTTTCAAAATTGTACTAGCATATAAATATTTTTTGTTTTGCTATCTTTCTTTTGTAGACGCTGTTAGCAGTGAAATTTCACTGAAATTCTAATTATTTTGTTGACAATCAACACATTCAGTGAAAGGTACCGTAATTTTTTCGGAGTTATATTACACATTGATTTTAAATTTAACTTTACAGTGCTTTTGTTTTCTTTCTATTTTTTTGACATGCCTGGATAAATTGGGCACAAGTTTTGGGCTCGATTCATTGACAAAGTGAACAGCTGCCTCTGGAAGACGAAGCATAGGGACTACCGTGATCAGGGCAAAAGGAATCAGGCATACCAGAGATTGGTTGATTACAGTAGAGGCCGTAACAGTGCTGCAAACTGTCATTAGGTTCGGCAGAAGATTGCAAATCTGAGAACAGTGCTGGTGAAGGAGCACAAACGAGTCGGAACGTTCAGGAGCCGAGACTGATGACCTGTACACACCGAAATTGTGGTACTATGAGCGGATGAAGTTTGTCGTTGAATAAGTGTCAGGGAGAAGAACAGAGGGAAGTCCTATGGAGGAAGCCTCTCAGTCCAGTGATTCAGAGAGTGCGGACGTAGTAAGTTTTTGATATGACATGTCTTGTATGTAACCAACAGTGAAATTTAATGATATTATAACTTTTTTTTTTTTTCAAATGGCGGAAGCAGTGCCTCCTTCGGAGGAGACTTTGACAACTGCCCAAGGAGGCGAAGGAGGAGACAGACCTCCCAGCCGACCAGCTCTCTTCGGAGTGGCCAAGAGCATTGCTGCAGGCATGCGGAGGAAGCTTACAGGAATCCCCCTGACTATATCCAAAATTTTGCAAATCATATTGCCGGTGAGATGCGGAACATGGATCCGGACCAGTTCCTCATCTTTAAGCGTTAAGTGCATTGCGGTATGTCCCATGCAGCAGACAAAAAATTGTCTGATGCGTGTGACATACTATCATGTCCTTTAACCCCAGCCAATTGCCCCCAACGCCCTATGTACTCTGCGCCGGTTAATCCTCCGCCTCCCCCTTCTTTTTATGCGCCAAGACCCCCTTTACCAACCACCTCTGCCACTGACCCCTCGTCATTATCTGGTGGTGTGTACTTAGCTTTGATGAGTACGCAATCCCTTGCCCCAGATGATTATCGTTATTTTTAATTAATTGATTTTCCCAAATTTAGTTTAATTATTTAAATTAAATAGCCTATATCAATGCTCTTGTTCTTCTCCCTGAATTGTTTGTTCAACGACAAATTTATTTGCTCATTTTACCACAATTTTGGTTTGTAGAGGTCACAGTCCGGTACTTCTGAATGTTCTGATGTCAGGACTTGCTGTGCTCCTTCACAAACCACTGTTTTTCATATTTGCAACTTCTTCCGAACCCATGGGAAGTTTGCAGCACTGTTTACAGTAACAATTACTCTAGAGTAACAATCAATACTTGTATGCCCGATTCCAATTTCCCTGGTTACGATAGTCCCTTCCCCAGAGACAGCTGTTCTCTTAGTATTTTCAATGAATCGAGCCCAAGCCCCAAAAAATAAAAAGCCTCCCCAAAAAATAAAAGTTAAACTTTAAATAAAAAAGTTAAATTGAAGAAATGTGTTGTCTCAATTTTTTTAATGTTGACTGTTGTAAATAATTAATGATGTATGTAATTGTGACAATTCTTCCCTCAGGTACTGTGGCCGACAGCCAGGATCCCAATTTACAGGTGATACTCTCCCTCTTGGGATTCCATGACTCCCATAGACGGAGAGTATAATGTGTTCCTAAAACCCCCCACTATACACACCATCCCCCTATCTAGACCACCCCGAAGCGTGGCGAGGGGCAACAGAATGCGTCCACCGACTTTTTCATACCCCCACTATCCACGTCGGCGTGGAGTTTATTTTAGATAGTGTAGCGAACCAACGAGCCCGAAGCGTGTCGAGTGAAGCAATCCCCGCGAGGGAACGCAGATTACTTCACATGTATTCCGTGTCCCCTCGCGGGGCTCGCCACACTATCTAAAATCAACTCCACTGGAATCTGTTTGTATATATCAGTAATGTTTTTGGTACTGGATATGCATCCATACACAATCACTTGCAATGTGGCCAAGAACGACCGCGTGTGTTTTTCCCGCCATTGAGAGTTTCTTTGTTACATGTGAGAAAGTAACTAGCTTGATATCTTTAATCTGTATGTTATAACCTTCATTTAACTTTAATAGTCACTTCCTCAGTATGGAAACATTTCACATGGTAACATTATGAAGCTCATAACTGTTTGAGGATGTCGACATGGTGCTTGGCAACAATTTGAACCATGGTGATGTTCTATTGTTGACATTAACATGGCTACTAATGACCATACGACTTAAAACCATTTTTAAGAAATGGCTACTGTAAAATATGATATTTTATGTGATATAAAATATCCCAGTTTACAGTAGCCATTTCTTAAAAATGGCTACTGTAAACTGGGATATTTTATATCACATAAAATATCATATTTTACAGTAGCCATTTCTTAAAAATGGTATTCAGTCGCATGGTCATTAGTAGCCATGTTAATGTCAACAATAGAACATCGCCATCAGCAGCGTTCAACATAAATAAATAGCAGCTCAATAAAAAAAAAAGTGAGCTAGCACACCATTTTTACTTCATAAACTCTGGAAGGGAACACTTTGTAAATTGCAACAAATAGCAGCTCAATAAAAAAAAAAGTGAGCTAGCACACCATTTTTACTTCATAAACTCTGGAAGGGAACACTTTGTAAATTGCAACAATCTATAAAACTATTGCACTCCAAAATAAAAGTAGTAGTAATAATAATAATGAGTTAATACAAATTAAGATGAATTCTCTCTTGGACTCCAAAAAAAAAAAAAAAAAATTAAAGAAAGAAAAACCTCTTACTGTTTTAGGCAATGTTCTAATTAATGGGCCCCCATTAATTATTGTGCCCAAATAGACTAGACACGTTTAGCCACTTTACTTGACTAAACCGAAAGTCCCAGTTAGCGTACCCAAACAACTGCCTTTTTGCACATTTCTGCTTGCCACCTCATGAGGCAGTGAGCAGAAATATGTGCGTCTGTGCCATCTCTGCCCAATTGGAGCAAGAATTGAGTTGCTTCATCAGTTTCTAATTTATTAGGATGGTGGGTAAAACAATTGAATTCCCATTAATGAAGTCAATTAATGTACATTTACAGTTAATGATTGGTAAGGTGTTAATTATATTGAATGGGGGTTATGATTATGTAGAAGTGGCTAATGGTTTTCGAGGAGGGGATAATTATTAATGGGAATGATAAAATACTGATTATATAATTGGTCACTGCAATGCTATTTGCTGGGTGAGGTAGTGTAATATATGCATAGTTAATTATAGAATTAATATGTAATTAATCACAGAATAAAATCAATGTTTACAATGTTGATGTTTGCATGCAAGCCATGTGTGATTGCCACCTTGGCACGTTTACAGCTTGACTGCCCCACAACTAGCAAAGTCTACATTCACCCAGAGGTTTTATCCACCCATTTACAAGGAAATTTGATCAGGAATAATGTTAGCGCTGTCTATGCACCCAATTTTAGCGTTATTTTTCTTCTTTTCATTTGCTTTCATGTTAAATAACCATGGCAACATTTGTCAAGGAAAAAAAAAAAAAAAAAATCGGTAGAGATCTAAAAATTTGGAATGATAAAACACTATTGCCACAAGTATCATCTC